>NC_092720.1:15488539-15645409 GCF_047496885.1 Scyliorhinus torazame | reverse complement strand
GGTTCCCCAAGCTGGGAGACCACTGATTTCTTTCAAAGGCAGCCTCCTGGTTTGATTTTTTTAAAACGTTCTATAATGTTAATACAATTTTACAGCCCCCCCTCCCCTCTCCCTCTCTACACTCAATCCTCAGCTGCTCAAATTGACTTACCATCTTGAAGAATGTGCGTTCAGAGAGGGCACAGAACAGACAGCCAAACCTGCACAGCCCTTTAAACCGACCTCAGAGTGTGGGCTCACCCTGCCGCTGAGCTCTGAACTGAACCAGTGACGCCTCGTGGACCAGCTCGACGAGCGATCTGATTTGGTGCAAAGCTATGAACCTTGTGACGTGAATAGGCAGCAAACCTGCTGAAATAAAAGTCAAGCAAAGGGAGGGGGAAAAGACAGGCACCCCTGTCCCCCTCCTCGGTCTGCTTCAGAGTCTCCTGTCCCTCAGGGAGACACCTCTCCCCGTGCCTCTTCCTGCCACGGTCCCATAAGCCGGGGGTGGGTACAAGAGTGGATTGTGACACTTCAAATGCGTTCTGACTTACAGCAGGACTGGGTGGGTTAAGGAAGTAGCTCTGGGCAATCACATTCCCTGGCTGAAGGCATGGAATCGACCTGCAGTCCCTATTTGTACTTGGGCGTTCAAATAGCGTGACTGGAAGCTGGCATTTGTTTTTGTTGCTAGTTTAGTGCACATGCACCCTTCTCTGCGTTTTAATTCCAATTGGGGCGGGGGGGGGGGGGTAGATCTCAATTAGAGAACTATCTCCAAGAGCTTTTAATAGCCCAGTGCCTGAGCGCAAGGGAACAGGTAACCCGACCCTTCCTCTGTGAGACCTGTGGGATACGCGTAACAACCCTGGATTCAAAAAGAAATACATCGACATATGGAAAGTTGACTTTGCACTGTACCCAGGAGAGTATCTCGTGGAGTTAACCCATTAGGCAGCTTACAGGAACAGACTGCAGCACATCTCCCCCCCCCCCCCCCCCCCCCCCCATTATCACAACACCCTTTGGGTTGGCTGAACCAGGGCTAATTACTAACCCAGAAGTGTCAATTATCTCCATCTCCCTTTGGAGGAGGCTGCGGCGTGTCATTGGGTCGGCTGTGGTGCTGAGGCGGATTACCCGGAGCGGGTCCATCTCTCCATACACCAGACGAGTTAAGCAGAGTGAAATCAATACTTCTGAATGCGAGGCCGAGAGAGGCGCAGCAATGCGCTGCTGGAACATAACGCACCCTGACACTTTCCTCAGGTGCGTTCTGTCTTTGCTTCGCTCGCTCCACCTGTGTATTCACTGGATGCTGGCGCCCTCCCTGATCATTTTATCAGGAACAGGATCAGAATTATTCACCTTTTGGGGGGAAAGAAATCGGTCCACGCCCACAGGGCGACTATCAGACATGACGCAAATACACCAGTAGGTTAGAAACCGCGTCCAGAGGTCCACCTGCAGATTCGCAAGGGAGGCTTTCAATCGTCCTCTTTGGGTAGAAACAGGAGTATTTGCAGTTTAAGGTTGAAATGCAGCGTGGACCGTCGCCAAAAGTGGTTGGCATCCAGTCTGAACGCGATTGTGCCAAGTGATGGAGATTGCAAATCTGCGCCAACTGGTGCGCTTTCCTGGACCATGTTCTGTAATGTGTTATTTGCATTTGTTGCAGGTTTTATTGTGTGTGTGTGGGGGGGGTCTGTGTGGGGGGGGGGTGCATGTGTGCAGGGATGCCCCCCCCCTCCCCCTGGCACCCTGCCCCGGGCACACTTGCTGAAGCCAGTGGATGGATGCTGAGCGCCTGGTACCCGGCGCCTGGCTCTCAGACCTCAGCAGACGCTGGGCTGGGGAGGAGGGGGGGGGGAGGTGGGAAAGCTGCAGGATCTTGGGGGCAGAACCCGCACCCCGGGGCCCGGCAGCCGGCCAGAGGGGGAGAGGGGAGCCGCGCCCACCCACCTGGCCCCTCCGCCCGCCCGGGGCCGCCCGCCGGGGCCGCCAGCCTCAGCAAGTCGCCCCCAAGCCGGCCTAAAACTCCTCGAGACTGCCGCCATGTTTGCAGAGTTGAAAGGTTAGAGCCTGGTTGGGGGTTGACGTCATCACCTTGCGTCCAACTTCCAAACTTTTTTTTTTCTCTTTTGGGGGTGGGAACTTTTTTCCCAAAAAAAAAGAGAGAGAGAGAGAGAGAGAAGTTTGTGCAGGAGCCCATTCCCCTC
Source organism: Scyliorhinus torazame (assembly GCF_047496885.1). Classification (NCBI taxonomy): domain Eukaryota; kingdom Metazoa; phylum Chordata; class Chondrichthyes; order Carcharhiniformes; family Scyliorhinidae; genus Scyliorhinus; species Scyliorhinus torazame. Next base: position 15,643,208 of record NC_092720.1, on the reverse strand, counting down.
TGCAGTCCCCTCCCCAGCCTCACCCTCCAGTCCAGGGGAGCCCCAGCTCTCAGCCTGCACTCACTGGCACTCAGAAACCCCTCTGTGGGTCTGTGCCCCACACTGCCTGCACACTGACCCCAGCCCAAACTGGTCCACCTCCCCCCCTTTGCATTCACATCCATCACCGTGCTCCACATCCATCACCCACCCCCAATCATCATTCCCCAACCATTCCCCGCACACACCCCAAACCATGTCGATTTCTCTCCTAATTCCCCCACCCCCCACACACTTTACCCCCCCCCCCCCCCCCCCCACACACACACACATACACAATTAACAATGTCAAGCAGCCGATGATAATAGCCCAGCTTTGCCGCGTTATTCCTTTGAGAGCAGTTATCCAGCTGTGTGGTTTTTTAAAAAAACTCAAAGCTTTATTTTGATCAATCTTGCTGTCACGGTTTTTGGTGCAATTGACAATTTATTTACCCTATTGCATTTCTGCAAAAGGAATTAACAGTGTGTGTGTGGGGGGGGGGGGGGAGGTGGGGGGGGAGATGGTGACGGGGGGGCAATAGATATTTGCAGAGAGCCTAATATTACCCCCCCCCCCTCAGTTCTGCCCTGGGTGTTTTTTAAGTCCAATGCAAAAAAGAAAGTTCAGGAGTTTAATTGGAAACGTGTCCAGTTATTATCATGAATTGGTTGCTTTCAGATATTGTTTATTCCAAACACCGCCCTCTAATGGCTGTGAGAAAGTGACCAATTTGTGTGTGTGTCTCCCCCTCCTCCGCTTTGGGGAGAGTGTCAGCGATGGGGTGGGAAAGGCACCGCGCGTTTCGATGGGATGAGGTGAGGCTGGTAACTGGGGATCCACTTTGAAGGGGGAGGGGGGGGTGCACCCAGAACGCGCGGGACACGGGGGTGGGGGGGGGGGAGTCGATGTGAAACCGAAGTGATGACCAGACTGCCAAGTGGGACATCACACTCAACAATGAAGCGACCTCCTGTACCGGTGGGAAAGGTTAGGGTGGGGGTTTGGGTGGGGATAGTGTGTGTGTGTGGGGGGGGGGGGGGGTTGCCTCATGTCAACCCCTACTCCTGAAACAATGCCCAAACGGGATGGGACCAGGGAGAGATGGGACGAGTGTCAAACTATCATTTCGCGCAAGATTCCAAATCAAAACGGCGAATAAGTTACTGGGTGGGGGGGGGGGGGGAGGGGGAGTTTGTTAACTGAGGATTGGACACACTTTCTGAACACTCACTTTAGCCCCGGTGGGCACGGTGAGATTGGGCAGAGTGAGATTCTGGGAGGTGTAGCGAGTCTCTGAGCCTTTCCCCCACACCCCTGGACCAGCTGTGTCAGGTTGTAACGTTCACCCTGAATGTGAGCCGTCAGCAAGTAAATCATTGCTCACATCTTACGCATACGGAGACTTGGAACGAGAAATCCTCAACGAAAGATCAATGGATTTGTTCCCAAGTTGCAGGATTCCAGGGCGATGGGGGTGGGGGTGGGGGGGTTGTGTGCAATGAAATGCTCTTACAGAGAGGGCCCACACCAGTGCGATGGGCCGAATGGACGTCCCCCAGGCCAGTTCCCCACTCCACTCCCGGCGCCCACTCATTCGCCCCAATTTGGTCATCGAAACTGACTGTGTGAATCAAGAATGTAACTTTCCCTCGCGGTAAAACACAGGTTAGAGAAAGAGAGGGAAGCTGGCCAGTGACCGGGGTGTGTGTGTGGGGGGAGGCGATAGGATTCAGGAGAAGGCCACTCGGCCCCATGCGCCTGCTGTTCCATTTTGTTCCAGTCTCTGTCCGGATTCACCCACCGTCTCTGGATAAAGTTTGTCAGACTCGCGGCTGGGAGTCCTCGCCTCCAAGTTACTGTTTATTCCCCACCGTTAAATGGGAATGGTTACTTGTGGGGGGCGGGGGGTCCAAAACTTTTTCTCAAACTTAGAGCAGCTCTGGACTAAATTGCGGAGTGAGTTCGGGACGAGCGCTGACATTAAATCTCCAGATTCACCCCCGGCCCATACTCACCCCCTCAGCCAAGCCCACTTTGCAGAATAAAGGAATAACGCGCAACCTCGCCGTTCCGGCATTCTGCGTCTGCGATCTTGCTGTGCTACCGCTGTAACTGTAAAAGTATTCCAGTGACCGGGCAGCATCTTGCCAAGTTCTGAAAGCGCTGTAAAGTTCTGAATTCTTTTTTCTCCTCTCCCATTACCCGCTGCACACCCGTAGCCGCTGGCATTGCCGATAAAACACTGTCAGCTCGCATTGCACAAGGCCATCGGCAACATGAGCGGGTGTCACCCTTATTGTGGCCTGCTCTGCCCTGGGTCAAGGCTGATATTCCAGCACCTCTTTCCTGCCCACTGGCATTATCTGTACCCACTGGCATTACCCTCAATATCTGTAAACACTGGCATTACCCTCAATGTCTGTAAACACTGGCATTACCCTCAATGTCTGTAAACACTGGCATTACCCTCAATGTCTGTAAACACTGGCATTACCCTCAATGTCTGTACCCACTGGCATTACCCTCAATGTCTGTACCCACTGGCATTACCCTCAATATTTCTACCCACTGTGGGTGGGCAGCACGGTAGCACAGTGGTTAGCACAATTGCTTCACGGCTCCAGGGTCCCAGGTTCGATTCCGGCTTGGGTCACTGTCTGTGCGGAGTCTGCACATCCTTCCCGTGTGTGTGGGTTTCCTCCGGGTGCTCCGGTTTCCTCCCACAGTCCAAAGATGTGCAGGTTAGGTGGATTGGCCATGATAAATTGCCCTTAGTGTCCAAAATTGCCCTTAGTGTTGGGTGGGGTTACTGGGTTATGGGGATAGGGTGGAGGTGTTGACCTTGGGTAGGGTGCTCTTTCCAAGAGCCGGTGCAGACTCGATGGGCCGAATGGGCTCCTTCTGCTCTGTAAATTCTATGAAATTACTCTCAATGTCTGTACCCGCTGGCATTACCCTTAATATCTGTACCCACTGGCATTACACTCAGTGTCTGTACCCACTGGCATTACCCATTGGCAGCGGGAAGGACTCACCACAGCATCGCTAACATCGCAAGAAGAGACTGGATGAACGAGCGAAATTAGCGCTCAGGGCGAGCAGGGAGACTCCGGGAAATCTAGAATTCTACCAACATTAGACATACAAAGACCTTCCCCCTCCCAGAGTGAATCCCCCTCCCACCACACACCCTGCAGTAAGTGACTCTTTAACTTGGGGTTTCAGTCTTTATATTGTAGGACCAATTGATGGCTGATGGTGTTCAGAGGTTGCACGATTAGGAGTTCCCCGGGCAACAGATGGTGTCATGACATGTCGCAAGGAGCTCCAGAACACTGCGTGGTGTGACAGAATCATTCGGAATTTGGGTTGTGGCTTTGTGCTGTCGCCCTCACTCCCCCCCCTCCCCCGCCACATCACAGCCTTCCTGAGACGCAGCGCTCAGGGCAGAAATGAATGCAGTTATTCCAGAAGTGGTGTAGTCAGAGCTCCGGACAGTTGCAAGAACATTGGTTTCCAAGAAGAATAACTCTCCGGAACTGAAGGAGGGAGGAATTGTGAAGAATGTACCGAGGGCAGGGATAGTGAAGGCTGGTCCTATGTAATCGACAAACGTGAATCACTTTTTATAAAAAGTTAATAATCACCCTTAACCACAATACTCCCCATATTTCACCAAAAAGGTGATGGGCAATTCTCACAATCGTCACCACAATAAGCCACAATACAAGTGCTGAAATATTGAGTGCACATGCTCAACAAGTCGGTGTCCCACTGTGTTTAAGCACAGGGTCCGCTGACACATTTGGAGCGCATTGTGGAGGCGTCAGCATTTTTCAAGGTATCGATTAGCCTGGTCAAACTTTCTACACCGCTCCGGCGTTATATGCGAGATTAGGGCGTAGGGGTGTCTGCGAGGGGGAAGGGGGGGGGGGGGGGAGATGATTGAGTGGCACATTACATGGAAGCTCTGTTCAGTCATCTCTGAGAACTGAGTGACAAATCGTGTTGCACACAGAGCTTCCGATAAACCGTAGCTGCGCAGCAGTCGTGGGTTCAATCCCACTCGAGGACCTTGGGTACAAAAAGTTTGATACTGGCAGTAAGTCTGATACTGGCAGTAAGTCTGGTACTGGCAGTAAGTTTGATTACCTGCAGTAAGTTTGATACTGCCAGTAAGTTTGATACCGCCATTAAGTTTGATACTTGCAGTAAGTTTGATACCTGCAGTAAGTTTGATACTGGCAGTAAGTTTGATACCTGCAGTAAGTTTGATACTGGCAGTAAGTTTGATACCTGCAGTAAGTTTGATACTGGCAGTAAGCTTGATACCGCCATTAAGTTTGATACTTGCAGTAAGTTTGGTACTGGCAGTAAGTTTGATACTGCCAGTAAGTTTGATACTGGCAGTAAGTTTGATACCTGCAGTAAGTTTGATACTGGCAGTAAGTTTGATACTGGCAGTAAGTTTGATACTGGCAGTAAGTTTGATACTGCCAGTAAGTTTGATCCCTGCAGTAAGTTTGATCCCTGCAGTAAGTTTGATACTGGCAGTAAGTTTGATACTGGCAGTAAGTTTGATACTGGCAGTAAGTTTGATACTTGCAATAAGTTTGATACATGCAGTAAGTTTGATACTGGCAGTAAGTTTGATACTTGCAGTAAGTTTGATACTGGCAGTAAGTTTGATACTTGCAGTAAGTTTGATACTTGCAGTAAGTTTGATACTTGCAGTAAGTTTGATACTGGCAGTAAGTTTGATACTTGCAGTAAGTTTGATACCTGCAGTAAGTTTGATACTGGCAGTAAGTTTGATACCGCCATTAAGTTTGATACTTGCAGTAAGTTTGGTACTGGCAGTAAGTTTGATACTGCCAGTCAGTTTGATACTGGCAGTAAGTTTGATACCTGCAGTAAGTTTGATACTGGCAGTAAGTTTGATACTGGCAGTAAGTTTGATACTGGCAGTAAGTTTGATACTGCCAGTAAGTTTGATCCCTGCAGTAAGTTTGATACTGGCAGTAAGTTTGATACTGGCAGTAAGTTTGATACTGCCAGTAAGTTTGATCCCTGCAGTAAGTTTGATCCCTGCAGTAAGTTTGATACTGGCAGTAAATTTGATACTGGCAGTAAGTTTGATCCCTGCAGTAAGTTTGATACTGGCAGTAAGTTTGATACTTGCAATAAGTTTGATACATGCAGTAAGTTTGATACTGGCAGTAAGTTTGATACTTGCAGTAAGTTTGATACTTGCAGTAAGTTTGATACTGGCAGTAAGTTTGATACTTGCAGTAAGTTTGATACTTGCAGTAAGTTTGATACTTGCAGTAAGTTTGATACTGGCAGTAAGTTTGATACTTGCAGTAAGTTTGATACCTGCAGTAAGTTTGATACTTGCAATAAGTTTGATACTGGCAGTAAGTTTGATACTGCCAGTAAGTTTGATCCCTGCAGTAAGTTTGATCCCTGCAGTAAGTTTGATACTGGCAGTAAGTTTGATACTGGCAGTAAGTTTGATACTGGCAGTAAGTTTGATACTTGCAATAAGTTTGATACATGCAGTAAGTTTGATACTGGCAGTAAGTTTGATACTTGCAGTAAGTTTGATACTGGCAGTAAGTTTGATACTTGCAGTAAGTTTGATACTTGCAGTAAGTTTGATACTTGCAGTAAGTTTGATACTGGCAGTAAGTTTGATACTTGCAGTAAGTTTGATACCTGCAGTAAGTTTGATACTGGCAGTAAGTTTGATACCGCCATTAAGTTTGATACTTGCAGTAAGTTTGGTACTGGCAGTAAGTTTGATACTGCCAGTCAGTTTGATACTGGCAGTAAGTTTGATACCTGCAGTAAGTTTGATACTGGCAGTAAGTTTGATACTGGCAGTAAGTTTGATACTGGCAGTAAGTTTGATACTGCCAGTAAGTTTGATCCCTGCAGTAAGTTTGATACTGGCAGTAAGTTTGATACTGGCAGTAAGTTTGATACTGCCAGTAAGTTTGATCCCTGCAGTAAGTTTGATCCCTGCAGTAAGTTTGATACTGGCAGTAAATTTGATACTGGCAGTAAGTTTGATCCCTGCAGTAAGTTTGATACTGGCAGTAAGTTTGATACTTGCAATAAGTTTGATACATGCAGTAAGTTTGATACTGGCAGTAAGTTTGATACTTGCAGTAAGTTTGATACTTGCAGTAAGTTTGATACTGGCAGTAAGTTTGATACTTGCAGTAAGTTTGATACTTGCAGTAAGTTTGATACTTGCAGTAAGTTTGATACTGGCAGTAAGTTTGATACTTGCAGTAAGTTTGATACCTGCAGTAAGTTTGATACTTGCAATAAGTTTGATACATGCAGTAAGTTTGATACTGGCAGTAAGTTTGATACTTGCAGTAAGTTTGATACTTGCAGTAAGTTTGATACTGGCAGTAAGTTTGGTACTGGCAGTAAGTTTGATACTTGCAGTAAGTTTGATACTGGCAGTAAGTTTGATACCTGCAGTAAGTTTGATACTGGCAGTAATTTTAATACTTGCAATAAGTTTGATACATGCAGTAAGTTTGATACTGGCAGTAAGTTTGATACATGCAGTAAGTTTGATACTGGCAGTAAGTTTGATACTTGCAATAAGTTTGATACATGCAGTAAGTTTGATACTGGCAGTAAGTTTGATACTTGCAGTAAGTTTGATACTTGCAGTAAGTTTGATACTTGCAGTAAGTTTGATACTTGCAGTAAGTTTGATACTTGCAGTAAGTTTGATACTTGCAGTAAGTTTGATACTTGCAGTAAGTTTGATACTGGCAGTAAGTTTGATACTTGCAGTAAGTTTGATACCTGCAGTAAGTTTGATACTTGCAATAAGTTTGATACATGCAGTAAGTTTGATACTGGCAGTAAGTTTGATACTTGCAGTAAGTTTGATACTTGCAGTAAGTTTGATATTGGCAGTAAGTTTGGTACTGGCAGTAAGTTTGATACTTGCAGTAAGTTTGATACTGGCAGTAAGTTTGATACCTGCAGTAAGTTTGATACTGGCAGTAAGTTTGATACTTGCAATAAGTTTGATACATGCAGTAAGTTTGATACTGGCAGTAAGTTTGATACCTGCAGTAAGTTTGATACTGGCAGTAAGCTTGATACCGCCATTAAGTTTGATACTTGCAGTAAGTTTGATACCTGCAGTAAGTTTGATACTGGCAGTAAGTTTGATAGCTGCAGTAAGTTTGGTACTGGCAGTAAGTTTGATACTGGCAGTAAGTTTGGTACTGGCAGTAAGTTTGATACTGGCAGTAAGTTTGATACTGGCAGTAAGTTTGATCCCTGCAGTAAGTTTGATACTGGCCGTAAGTTTGGTACTGGCAGTAAGTTTAATACTGGCCGTAAGTTTGGTACTGTCAGTAAGTTTGGTACTGGCAGTAAGTTTGGTACTGGCAGTAAGTTTGATACTGGCAGTAAGTTTGATACTGGCCGTAAGTTTGATACTGGCCGTAAGTTTGGTACTGGCAGTAAGTTTGGTACTGGCAGTAAGTTTGATACTGGCAGTAAGTTTGGTACTGGCAGTAAGTTTGATACTGGCAGTAAGTTTGATACTGGCCGTAAGTTTGATACTGGCCGTAAGTTTGGTACTGGCAGTAAGTTTAATACTGGCCGTAAGTTTGATACTGTCAGTAAGTTTGGTACTGGCAGTAAGTTTGGTACTGGCCGTAAGTTTGATACTGGCCGTAAGTTTGGTACTGGCAGTAAGTTTAATACTGGCCGTAAGTTTGGTACTGTCAGTAAGTTTGGTACTGGCAGTAAGTTTGATACTGGCAGTAAGTTTGGTACTGGCAGTAAGTTTGATACTGGCAGTAAGTTTGATACTGCCAGTAAGTTTGATACTGCCGGTAAGTTTGGTACTGATTGACAACAGCATTTCCAATACTTCGAATGTCATGAACTGGCTGCAAAGAGCATTGGGAACATCCCAACTTTTTGAAAGGCTCTATGTGGATCCTATAAGAAGCGGAAGCGAAACATTAACTACAATTACCAGAATGCCTTGCCTGAATTATAGAACATAGAACAGTACAGCACAGTACAGGCCCTTCCCACAATGTTGTGCCGACCATTTATCCTAATCTAAGATCAACTTAACCTACACCCCTTCAATTTACTGCTGTCCATGTGCCTGTCCAAGAGTCGCTTAAGTGTCCCTAATATATCTGACTCCACCACCTCCACTGGCAGTGCATTCTACACACCCACCACTCTCTGTGTAAAGAACCTACCTCTGACATCTCCCCTATACCTTCCTCCAATCACCTTAAAATTATGTCCCCTCGTGACAGCCATTTCCACCCTGGAGAAAAGTCTCTGGCTATCCACTCTATCCAGGCCTCTCATCACCTTGTCTACCTCTATCAAGTCAGCTCTCTTCCTTCTTCGCGCCAATGAAAAAAGCCCGAGCTCCCTCAACCTTTCTTCATAAGACATGCCCTCCAGTCCAGGCAGCATCCTGGTAAATTTCCTCTTTACCCTCTCCAAAGCATCCACATCCTTCCTATAACAAGGTGACCAGAACTGGACACAATATTCCAAGTGTGGTCTAACTAGGGTTTTATAAAGCTGCAGCAAAACCTCGCGGCTCTTAAACACAATCCCCCTGTTAATGAAAGCTAACACACCATACGACTTCTTAACAACCCTATCAACCTGGGTGGCAACTTTGAGGGATCTATGTACGTGGACCCCAAGATCTCTCTGTTCCTCCACACTTCCAAGAATCCTGCCTTTAACCCTGTATTCAGCATCAAATTCGACCTTTCAAAATGAATCACGTCACATTTATCAAGGTTGAACTCCATCTGCCACTTCTCAGCCCAGCTCTGCATCCTGTTAATGTCCTGTTGTAACCTGCAACAGCCTTCAACACTATCTACAACTCCCTCAACCTTCATGTCATCGGCAAAGTTACCAACCCACCCTTCCACTTCCTCATCAAAGTCATTTATAAAAACCACAAGGAGCAGAGGTCCCAGAACAGATCCTTGAGGGACACCACTGGTCACCGGCCTCCAGGCGGAATACTTTCCATCCACGACCACTCGCTGCCTTCTTTTGGCCAGCCAATTCTCTATCCAGACAGCCAAATTTCCCTGTATCCCATGCCCCCTAACATTCTGAATGAGCCTCCCACGAGGAACCTTATCAAATGCCTTACTGAAATCCATGTACACCACATCCACTGCCCGACCTTCATCAATGTGTCTCGTCACATCCTCAAAGAATTAAATGAGGCTTGTGAGGCATGACCTGCCCCTCACAAAGCCATGTTGACTATCTTTAATGAAATGATGTTTTTCTAAATAATCATAAATCCTGGGCGCGATTCTCCGCTCCTGCGACTAAGTGCCCACGCCGTCGTGAACTCGACGGCGCGAAACGGCCCCGATCGCGATCGATTCAGGGCCCGAAAATGGTCTAGGAGCGGGGCCTTGAGGAACTCGGGGGGCGTGGCGCGAAAGCAGCGCCGTAAGCACGGATGCCCGAATGACGCGGCGCTGCGCCATAAATGGCACGATCCGCGCACGGAAGGACCCAGGAGGAGGAGGAGGAGGAGAGATGGCTGAGCCCCGACGAGCCGCACCGAGGTTCCGGGACACGGACCTGGACACCCTCCTCGATGAGGTTGAAAACCGAAGGGCCACCCTCTGCCCAAGACGTGGGCATCACCAGCCATCCAGCATGGTGAGGCGCGGTTGGCGTGAAGTTGGCACCGCTGTGAGTGCTGTGGGGCACCCCCCCTGGTCCGGGGAGCAGTGCCGGAAGAAGCTGCACGACCTCACTCAGGCTGCCAGGGTAAGTGCTAGGAGGGTGCCCCCGGGTCCCGGGTCACAACCAACCCACCCCCCCAAGGGCACGGGGGGGGGGAAATGGGGAGGGGGGTGCATTCAGGGTGCACAACGTTGTACTCGACCCACATGAGCACCGGGACCCCCTCTGGAGAGATGCCATGGCGTGGCTCCAACTGTCTCCCCACCCAGCTCACAACCAATGTGAGCGTATGAGAACCGGAGGGGGTTCTCCTGTGCAGAACCCCCTAAACGTTCACGAGCTGAGGCCCCGGACCTCGCTGGGGGATCCGCCACCCGGGAGGTCGCGACGTGCCAGGTCGGAGGCGCAGAAGCAAGTGAGACAACCCTGCATGTCCTCCGTCCCCCCCCCCCCCCCCCCAGCCCATCATCGCCCCCCCTCACACTCTGGCCACTGCACCCCCAATCCCCTCCCCCCTCACACTCTGGCCACTGCACCCCCAATCCCCTCTCCCCTCACACACTGTCCACTGCACCCCCGATCCCCTCCCCCCTCACACTCTGGCCACTGCACCCCCAATCCCCTCCCCCCCTCACACTCTGTCCACTGCACCCCCGATCCCCTCCCCCCTCACACTCTGGCCACTGCACGCTCGATCCCCGCCCCCCTCACACTCTGGCCAATTCAGCCCCGATCCCCTCCCCCCTCACACACTGGCCACTGCACTCCCGATCCCCTCCCCCCTCACACTCTGGCCACTGCACGCTCGATCCCCGCCCCCCTCACACACTGGCCACTGCACCCTCGATCCCCTCCCCCCTCACACTCTGGCCACTGCACTCCCGATCCCCTCCCCCCTCACACTCTGGCCACTGCACGCTCGATCCCCGCCCCCCTCACACACTGGCCACTGCACCCTCGATCCCCTCCCCCCTCACACTCTGGCCACTGCACGCTCGATCCCCGCCCCCCTCACACTCTGGCCACTGCACCCCCAATCCCCTCCCCCCCTCACACTCTGTCCACTGCACCCCCGATCCCCTCCCCCCTCACACTCTGGCCACTGCACGCTCGATCCCCGCCCCCCTCACACTCTGGCCAATTCAGCCCCGATCCCCTCCCCCCTCACACACTGGCCACTGCACTCCCGATCCCCTCCCCCCTCACACTCTGGCCACTGCACGCTCGATCCCCGCCCCCCTCACACACTGGCCACTGCACCCCCGATCCCCTCCCCCCTCACACTCTGGCCACTGCACGCTCGATCCCCGCCCCCCTCACACTCTGGCCACTGCACCCCCAATCCCCTCCCCCCCTCACACTCTGTCCACTGCACCCCCGATCCCCTCCCCCCTCACACTCTGGCCACTGCACGCTCGATCCCCGCCCCCCTCACACTCTGGCCAATTCAGCCCCGATCCCCTCCCCCTCACACACCACTCCCACTACCACCATACACCCGGCCCAGCATGTCTAACGAACCCCGTATCGTTGTGTTCCCCAGGGCCAGCCGCCGAACGGCCAGGGTAGTCTCGGCCAAGACACAGCCGACCATCTCCAAACTCAAGCGCACCCAGGGACGCACGCCAGAGGGTGGCAGTCGGTCGGACAAGAGGGCCATCCTCTCAGTATGGGATGCTGGACGGGGACGTACATACGACGGACAGAGACAATACTGAGGGGCACAGGACGGACAGTGATGATGACGCACAGAGAACGGCCACACAGTCCACGGATTCACCTGGAGGGCAACATGACATGGGCCGCTTGCACCTTGCGCCGGGCCATGAGGGGGACCAGTACACACCAGACTTCCTAACGGAAGATGACCTCGAGCTAGCGGCACTGCTGTCTCCCACACCATCCACCATTGCAGACACTCACCTCGGTTGGGCATGTAAGTGATGAGGCTCCCGGGTCACGGACTGGTGCGCACCCCACAGCCGAGCCGGTACAGCAGGTGGAGTTTGGAGCAGCCGAGGGGCTGGACGGTCGGAGGGCAGCCCAGGCCCAGCAAACAGTTGCCGCCCAGACGGCTCCCGGGTTCCTGGATGTACTTGACCCACCCGGACAACCGATGCATGTGGACACCCAGGGACTGAATAACGGGATGAGGGCCATCTTCCAGGACCTGCACACGCGGTTGGAGGAGTCCATTCGCGTCCAGGAGCAGGGAGTGGTGCCGCTCATCGCAGCCACCCAGGCCGACACCGGACGGGTGGCGTCCGCGATGGAGGCAATGGGTGAAACGGTTTTGGCCATTGGTCAGGTTCTGCAAGGCGTTGGGCTTCACGTGCACGCGTCATCCATGGCCGAGGAGAGGGCTGCCCTCTCACAGGTAGCAATCTCACAGAGCCAACATGACATTGCCGCCGCTCTCCAGGCCCTGGCCAAGTCTCACCATGCCATGGCCCGTCCCAGCAGTCAGTCGCGGAGAGCATAGACCGCCTGGCGCACGTGATGGATGGCATAGCGCACTCACAGGTTGAGATAGCACAGTCCCTGGCAGGAATGTCGCACTCCCTGGGCTCCGTCTCTGTGAACATTCGGACCGTGGTCGATACCGCTGCAGCCCCCCAGGACTGGTAGCGCCAGGTGTCGGTGGTGCGATGGGGCATGTCTCCGATCACTCCTCCGTCCCACAGTGAGGCCCGGGATGTCCCGCTACACTCGGCCTCCCCCCGTTCCGTCCCTGGCGCATCTGGTGGGCAGCGGGCAGGACAGGGTGGCACCACACCATCCAGCACGCCCGCCGAGCAGCCTGGCCCATCGAAGCCAGGCCGCCACAGGAAACGTATGCCGACGGGGAGCCATGTCGTGATTCTCAGCAGTCCGCCTCCACTCCTGCTGTACCATCTGGGGAGACACCTTGACGTAGTGGTAGGGCCCGTAAGGCAAAGAAGTTAGGAACATAATAAGTTGGCATGGGTGCAGGGCACAGTTTAGTTGTAGGGGGTAGGGCATCTGTATGTGAATGTCACAATTAAACTCACTGTTGCACTTAACTCGTAAGACTCTGTGCTAAGTCCGGTGTCAGGGGGCTCGTGAGGGTGACCGAGTGGCGCTGTGGTTAACGAGCGGGTCAAAGTCGGTGCCGGATGTGCCGTCCCTTTCCCCCCTGCCACCCAAAATTGGACACCGTAGTCCTCGGCACTCCGACGCCAGCTACCCCACACGGGCAGGTGATGAAATGTCCGTTACGAAGGCTGTGACCACCGGGGTGGATGGTTCAGCTATAGCCATGAGTCAGACCTTGGCTGGCGAATCTGAGCTCACAGCTCATCGCAGAGCGGGCTGTCATCATTCAACATGGCACTGATCACACCCGCTTACCCAATCAGCACTGTGCAATCCCGTAGTGCCGCAGTGGTAAGGTGATGTGGAATTGGCGCCATGAACGCGGTGCGGGGGTGTGGGGGGGGGGGGGTGCAATGTGGTGCCCGTGTGCAGGACTGACGGTGCAAGTGGCAGTGTTCAGTGAATCCCTCCCCCATGGTGCGTGAACCGTGCGGCCACCAACGCGTCGCGTGCCCGCTGTCCGCGGCGGTGCCGTCGTGCAGCCTCCTGGACGTAACCAGCACCCGAGCCGTGTCTGTGTCCTGCGCCCCTCCCCCACCCTGATGCACGCCATCCTCCTCCTCCTCCCCTTCCCCATCCCCCTCGTTTGCGTTAGCTCCGGTGCCGTCGGGTCCTCCTTCCGACTCCTCCACCAGGGCATCTCCCCTCTGCATGGCCATGTTGTGCAGCGCACAGCAGACCACAACCATGCGACCGACCCTGTCGGGCCGGTACTGCAGGGCCCCTCCTGATCGGTCCACGCATCTGAATCGCATCTTCAGCAGCCCGAAGCACCGCTCCACCACATCCCTGGTTGCTGCATGGGCCTTGTTGTATAGGCTCGCCGCGTTGGTCTGAGGCCTCCGTATTGGCGTCAGCAGTCATGACCTCAACGGATAGCCCCTGTCGCCCAGCAACCAGCCCCTCAGACGGGGGGGGGGGGGGGCGGGGCATCCATCGGACATTGCGGGGATGAACGACTGTGCCAGAATGTAGGTGTCATGCACACTCCCGGGGTACTTTGCACACACGTGCATGATCTTCATGTGGGGGTCGCACACCACCTGAATGTTCATGGTGTATGCGCCCTTCCTGTTCATGAACACTTCCCTGTTGTCTGCAGGTGGGCGCATGGGGACGTGCACACCATCGATGACACCCTGGACCATCGGTATCCCGGCCACCTTGGCGAATCCACGTGCCCGTGCTTCCTGCTGTGCTCGGTCCTCGGGGAATTCAATGTACCTGTCCGCGATGGCGTACAAGGCGTCAGTCATGGCCCTGATGCACCTGTGGACCGATGCCTGTGAGATCCCGGATAGGTCCCCGCTCGGCGCCTGGAAGGAACCGGTAGCGTAAAAGTTTAGGGCCACCGTCACCTTAACGGAGACTGGTATCGCGTGTCCTCCACCCGTTCCAAGTGGTGAAAGGTGCACCACGAGGTGGCATATATGTGCGACCGTCTCCCTGCTGAACCGTAGTCTCCTCCTGCATGTAATGTCTGGTAGGGCCTCGAACGACATTCTGTCACGGTACACCCTCGGCCTTGCTGGACGCCTGTGGCGCCCTGGCACCACCATCCTCCCCCCAAGCACTTCGATATCAGTGCCCGCCTCCTGTGCATTCCTCGCCGTCGGGGGGTCAATGTTCCCTCGGCATCCCCATGGACATTCCGGGCCTGAGCGCCTGCGGCCTGCGCGGCAACGACGGGCCACTCCGCGGCCATCCCCTCTGCTGCACCAGCAACCGCTGCATCTGCAGCCACTGTGGGCCGTCTGACTCTACGCTGCCGGATGGCCACCTGCAGAGCTGCGGCTCCAACCACGGCAGTGACATCGCTGTCTGGTTGGCATACATGGTGACCTGCGGAGGGTGGTGGGGGGCAGAGAAACGACATGTTACACGGAGGTTCTTCCACACCTCGCCAGCCGGGTTGCCTGGGATCCCTGTGTGCCCCGGTGGCCTGGTCGTGCTGCAGATACGCAGGCAGCCTAACACCTGGTCACTGTCTGCGTCCAACGGTCAGTTCACACCGTACTGCTCACCAGTGTGCCAGTCGCCTGTGCCCATCAGCCACACGCACCCTGCGGCTGTGTCCTCGTCACCGTCCTGCCATATCAGGGCGGCTGAAATGTGGCATCCGCGGATGGACGACACCCTCCACACTCTACCTCACACCCCTCCCATCTCCACTCCCTCCCTCACCCCCTCTCCCATCTCCACACTCTCCCTCACCCACCTCCACTCCCTCCCTCACCCCCCTCCCAACTCCACACTCTCCCTCACCCCCTCTCCCATCTCCACACTCTCCCTCACCCACCTCCACTCCCTCCCTCACCCCCCTCCCAACTCCACACTCTCCCTCACACCCCTCCCATCTCCACTCCCTCCCTCACCCCCTCTCCCATCTCCACACTCTCCCTCACCCACCTCCACTCCCTCCCTCACCCCCCTCCCAACTCCACACTCTCCCTCACACCCCTCCCATCTCCACTCCCTCCCTCACCCCCTCTCCCAACTCCACACTCTCCCTCACCCACCTCCACTCCCTCCCTCACCCCCCTCCCAACTCCACACTCTCCCTCACCCCCCTCCCACCTCCACTCCCTCCCTCACCCCCCTCCCAACTCCACGCTCTCCCTCACCCCCCTCCCACCTCCACTCCCTCCCTCACCCCCTCCCAACCCCACACTCTCCCTCACCCCCTCCCAACTCCACGCTCTCCCTTACCCCCCTCCCACCTCCACTCCCTCCCTCACCCCCTCCCAACTCCACGCTCTCCCCCACCCCCCTCCCACCTCCACTCCCTCCCTCACCCCCTCCCAACTCCACACTCTCCCTCACCCCCTCCCACCTCTACTCCCTCCCTCACCCCCCTCCCAACTCCACACTCTCCCTCACCTCCCTCCCACCTCCACTCCCTCCCTCACCCCCTCCCAACTCCACACTCTCCCTCACCTCCTCCCACCTCCACTCCCTCCCTCACCCCCCTCCCAACTCCACACTCTCCCTCACCCCCTCCCACCTCCACTCCCTCCCTCACCCCCCTCCCAACTCCACACTCTCCCTCACCCCCCTCCCACCTCCACTCCCTCCCTCACCCCCTCCCACCTCCACTCCCTCCCTCACCCCCTCCCACCTCCACTCCCTCCCTCACCCCCCTCCCAACTCCACACTCTCCCTCACCCCCATCCCACCTCCACTCCCTCCCTCACCCCCCTCCTAACTCCACACTCTCCCTCACCCCCTCCCACCTCCACTCCCTCCCTCAACCCCTCCCAACTCCACACTCTCCCTCACCCCCTCCCAACTCCACACTCTCCCTCACCCCATCCCACCTCCACTCCCTCCCTCACCCCCCTCCTAACTCCACACTCTCCCTCACCCCCTCCCACCTCCACTCCCTCCCTCAACCCCTCCCAACTCCACACTCTCCCTCACCCCATCCCACCTCCACTCCCTCCCTCACCCCCCTCCTAACTCCACACTCTCCCTCACCCCCTCCCACCTCCACTCCCTCCCTCAACCCCTCCCAACTCCACACTCTCCCTCACCCCCCCTCACCCCCCTCCCACCCCCTCCCACCCACCCCCCCCCCCCCCCACCCCCCCCCCGTTGGCCGCAGCGTTCTCGGGGAAGCCGACCCGGTCTGCAGGAGCTCCGGAACAGTTCGCTCACCTCCTCACTGCTCAGCGGCAGCCAGCACGACTGGCTGACAACTTTATTTACCAGGTGTGAACGGCGACGGCGTGAACTGGGGTCACGCCGTCAGGACTTCGGCCCATCCGGGCCGGAGAATAGCGGGGGAAGCGGAGAATCGCCATTTTGGGTGTCTCGGGCGATTCTCCGGCCTGCGCCGCGTAGATCTCGATGGGGCCGATCTTGCTGCTTGGGTGAATCGCGGGAGGGCGTCGGACCGGCATCGCGGGGAAAAATGGCGCACCAGGTGATTATCCCAACCGGCGCGGCATCGGAGAATCACGCCCCCTATTTCTCAGAATCCTCACCAATATTTTTCTCACCACAGACGTAAGACTGATGGGTCTGTAATTCCCAGGGATTTCCCTATTCCCTTTCTTGAACAGGGGAACAACATTCGCCTCCTTCCAATGATCCGGTACTACTCCAGTGAAGAGTGAGGACGCAAAGGTCATCGCCAACGGCGCAGCAATCTCCTCCCTCGCTTCCCGTATTAACCTTGGGTATATCCCGTCAGGCCCAGGAGACTTATCTTTCCTGATGCTTTTCAAAATTTCCAGCACATCCTCCTTCTTAATATCAACCTGTTCGAGTCTATTAACTTGGTTCACACTGTTCTCATGAGGAACAAGGTCCCTCTCTCGAGTGAATACTGAAGCAAAATATTCATTTAGGTGCCTCCCCCATCTCCTCAGACTCTAGGTAGAAGTTCTCTCCACTATCCCTGATCGGCCCTACTTTCACTCTGATCATCCTCTTATTTCTCATATAAGTGTAGAACGCCTTGGGGGTTTTCCCTAATCCTTCCCGCCAGGGCTTTTTCATGCCACCTTCTAGCTCTCCTCAGTCCATTTTTGAGTTCCTTCCTGGCTACCTTGTAACCCTCGAGAGCCGAGTCAGATCCTTGCTTCCTCAACCTTACGTAAGCTTCCTTCTTCCTCTTGCCTAGAAGCTCCACTTCTCTTGTCATCCAAGGCTCCTTCACCTTACCATTCCTTCCTCGTCTCAGTGGACAAAACTATCCAGCACTCGCAGCAAATGCTCCTTAAACAACCCCCACATTACTGTTGTGCATTTCCCCGAGAACAACTGTTCCCACTTTATGCTCCTCAGCTCCTGTCTAATGGCAGTATAATTTCCCCTCCCCCAATTAAATACCTTCCCATACTGTCCGTTCCTATCCCTCTCCGTGACTATGGTAAAGGTCAAGGAGTTGTGGTCACTGTCACCGAAATGCACGCCCACCGAGACATCTGACACCTGGGCCTGGTTCGTTGCCGAGCACCAAGTCCAATATGGCCTCCCCCCTAGTCGGCCTATCTACAGGAATCAGGAATCCTTCCTGTACACACCTGACAAAATCTGCTCCATCCAAACCATTTGCACTAAGGAGGTTCCAGTCAATATTAGGGAAGTTGAAGTCACCCATGACAACAACTCTGTTACTTCTGCACTTTTCCAAGATCTGTCACCCAATCTGTTCCTCTATCTCTCTGCTGCTATTGGGGGGTCTGTAGAAAACTCCCAATAAAGTGACTGCTCCTTTCTTGTTTCTGACTTCCACCCATACTGACTCAGTAGACAAACCCTCCTCAACTACCTCCTTGGGGTAGTATTGAGCTCAAACTAGTGAAAGCAGGAAGAGCTAGAGCATCATGGGGAATGTAGTTAATTGTAGCCATATTATTCACTCTGTATCTGATCCAATTAAAAGCTTCAGCTGGCAATTTATAATTAGCTATGATGTCACCAGGGGCGGCACGGTGGCACTGTGGTTAGCACTGCTGCCTCACAGCACCAGGGACCTGGGTTCAATTCCAGCTTTGGGTTACTGCCTGTGTGGAGTTTGCACATTCTCTGTCTGTGTGGGTTTCTGATGCACGATCAATTGCACAAAGACGAGAGTTGAATACAACTGAGGCTTTATTGCTCTATGATGTGTGGCCTCCCACAGCAGCTGGCAAAATGGCTGCTGCGTGGAGGACGCACATATTTATACTCTGCCTACTGGGCGGAGCCAGCAGGCAGGGACTACCGTCGTACCTGTAGTACAGGTCCTACCTTACATCACCTAATATAGGTGCAACAGTGGTTTACCACATTCACCTCCTGTTAAAATTGAGTCCGGCGGGGGTGGTGGAGAATTATATACAACAACTGAATTTTACATGTACAATTTTTGTGAGAAAAAAAAATGTCTTTTGAAGTCCAGTTGACCAGCTAGAGATTCAACCGGTCCGGGGCCTTGATGTGCCGCTGGGAGAGACGCAGTGGTGGCGGCAATGCCGATGCTGGCCTGGTCTTCGGTGACTCCGGGAGCGTGCCAAAATCCTCTTCATCCTCGGGCGTGAGCAGGGGGAGGATGGATGGTCCTGGGGGGGGTTGCTGCTGGGAGCGCCGGGGGAGGGGAGGGTAGCGCCGGGCCGGAGGGGTGTGTGTGTGTGTGGAACCTGCTGGTGCCAGGTCCCTGAGGGAGACAGTATCTGGGCGGCCGTCGGGGTACGCCACGTAGGCATACTGGCGGTTCGCATGGAGCAACTGCACCCTCTCCACTAACGAGTCCGCCTTGTGGACGTGGACGTGCCTACGGAGCAGGACGGGTCCTGGAGCTGCGAGCCAGGTCGGGAGCGACACCCCGGATGTGGACTTCCTGGGGAAGGAAAAGAGATGTTCATGGGGTGTGTTGTTAGTGGCGGTGCACAGCAGTGACCGAATGGAGTGGAGTGCGTCAGGGAGGACCTCCTACCAGCGGGAGGCCGGGAGGTTCCTGGACCGTAGGGCCAGCTGGACGGCCCTCCAAACCGTCCCGTTCTCCCTCTCTACCTGTCCGTTTCCCCGGAGGTTATAGCTGGTCGTTCTGCTGGAGGCGATACCCCTGCTGAGCAGGAACTGACGCAGCTCATCGCTCATGAATGAGGATCCCCTGTCACTGTGGATGTAGGCGGGGAAACCGAACAGAGCGAAGATTGTGCTGAGCCATTTGATGACGGTGGCAGACGTCATGTCGGGGCATGGGATGGCGAGGGGGATCTGGAGTACTCATCGACCACACTGAGAAAATACGTGTTACGGTGGAGGGGCGGGGCCCTTTGAAATCCACGCTGAGGCGCTCAAAGAGGCGGGAGGCCTTCACCAGGCGCGCATGGTCCGGCTGGTAGAAGTGTGGCTTGCACTCCGCACAGACCTGGCAGTCCCTGGTGATTGTCCGTACTTCCTCGACGGAGTAGGGCAGGTTGCGGGCCTTTATAAAATGGTACAACCGTGTGACTCCCGGGTGACAAAGGCTGTCGTGCAGGGCCCAGAGTCAGTCTACCTGTGCGCTGGCACAGGTACCTCGGGATAGGGCGTCTGGGGGCTCCTTGAGCTTGCTGGGGCGATACAAAATCTCGTAGTTGTCGGTGGAGAGCTTGATCCTCCACCTTAAGATCTTATCATTCTTGATCTTGCCCCGCTGTGTGTTATTGAACATGAAGGCTATCGACCGTTGGTCAGTGAGGAGAGTGAATCTCCTGCCGGCCAGGTAATGCCTCCAATGCCGCACAGCTTCAACGATAACTTGGGCCTCTTTTTCGACGGATGCGTGCCGAATATCTGAGGCATGAAGGGTGCAGGAAAGGAATGCCACGGGTCTGCCTGCCTGATTGAGGGTGGCGGCTAGGGCAACGTCTGATGCGTCACTCTCCACTTGAAAGGGCAGCGTCTCTACTGCGTGCATCGCGGCCTTGGCGATATCGGCTCTGATACGGGCGAAGGCCTGTTGAGCCTCGGCCGTCAGGGGAAAATGGGTGGACTGTATGAGTGGGCGGGCCTTGTCCGCAGAGTTTGGGACCCACTGGGCATAGTATGAAAAGAACCGCAGGCAGCGTTTGAGGGCCTTGGTGCAGTGGGAGGGAGGGGGGGGAGTAAGAACTCCATGAGGAGGCGCATGCGGTCGGGATCGGGCCCCAGAACTCCATTCTGGACCACAAAGCCAAGGATGGCTAAGTGGTTCGGGCTGAACACGCACTTCTCCTTGTTGTACGTGAGGTTCAGAGAGTGGAGGTGTGGAGAGAATTGGCAAGGTTGGCGTCGTGGTCCTGCTGATCATGGCCACAAATGGTGACATTGTCTAGGTATGGAAAGGTGGCCCACAAACCGTACCATCTCCCTTTGGAAGACCGAGACCCCGTTGGTGACGCCTGAGGAAGTGATAGAGGCGACCGTCTGCCTCGAAGGCAGTGTAGGGACGGTCCGCTTTACGGATGGGGAGCTGGTGGTAGGCGGATTTGAGGTCTACCATTGAGAAGACCCGGTACTGTGCAATCTGATTGACCAAATCAGATATGCGTGGGAGGGGGTACGCGTCGAGCTGCATGTACCGATTGAAGGTCTGGCTGTAGTCCACGACCATTCTGTGTTTCTCCCCAGTTTTAACTACTACCACTTGGGCTCTCCAGGGGCTGTTGCTGGCCTCGATGATGCCTTCCCGAAGCAGCCGCTGGACCTCGGACCTGGTGAAGGTCCTGTCCTGGGTGCTGTACCGTCTGCTCCTGGGTGGCGATTGGTTTGCAATCCAGGGTTAGATTTGCGAAGAGGGAAGGTGGATCGATCTTTAGGGTTGCGAGGCCGCACACAGTAAGGGGTGGTAGGGGCCCGCTGAATTTCGGGGTTAGGCTCTGGAGGTTACACTGGAAGTCCAGGCCGAGTAGTAGGGCAGCGCAGAGATTAGGGAGGACGTAGAGGCGGAAGCCGCTGAATTCTACACCCTGGACCGTGAGTGTGACCGTACAGTACCCCTGGATCGCCACGGAATGGGATCCGGAGGCCAGGGATTTTCTTTGATTGGCGGGGTGTACCGCGAGGGAGCAGCGCCTTCCCGTATCCGGGTGGATGAAGCCTTCGGTGCTCCCGGAGTCCAGCAGGCAAGAGGTCACGTGTCCATCGATTTTAACGCTGGTCAATGCGGTAGCCAGGTTGTGCGGATGAGATTGGTCGATGGTCACTGAGGCGAGTCGTGGTTGGTCGTCGCTGGTGTCGGATGATGGGGAGCCCGGGGGGCCCAGGTCCTGGAACGCCGGTGGTGCCCATGTGCCGTCTGGGAGACACGATGGCGGTGCCTGAAGATCTTGGCGAAGACAAAATGGCAGCGCCCATGGGCCGCACATGGCGGGGGTTGAAAAAGATGGCGGCACCCATGGGCCGCACGTGATGCGCGAAGGGGAGATGGCGGCGCCCACTGGCCGCGCTTGGTCTGAGGGGGAGAAGATGGCAGCGCCCACTGGCCTTGTGTGGTATGAGGGGGAGAAGATGGCGGCGCCCATTGCCGCGCGTGGTCTGGGGACGTGAAGATGGCGGCGCCCATTGTCCGTAAACGAGGGAGTGGGGGTGTTTGCGCCGACTGCGCGAGCCTGGCACACCGCGGCGAAGTGCCCCTTCTTACTGCAAGCCTTACAAAGGGCAGCGCGGGCCGGGCAGCGTTGGCGGGGGGTGTTTCTGCTGGCCGCAAAAGTAACATTGGGGACCCCCGGGGTTCGTTTCCTGGCACATGGCGCAGGCGTATTGGCTGGGTAAGGCCCCCGCTGGGGTGGCCGTCTGTGGGGTCCACGATGCGTAGGAGGGGTGGGCCGCGCAGCTCGGGGTGTAGGCCTGGATATTGCGCGAGGCGACCATCATAGTGGGCGCTAGCTTCTTTGTCTCTGTGAGATCGAGCGTGGCCCCCTCTAGAAGTCGCTGGTGTATGTTGTCCGACCCAATCCCCGTAACAAAAGCGTCCCGCATAAGGAGGTTTGAATGTTCCGTGGCCGTAATGGCCTGACAGTCACAGTCCCGGACTAGTGGGATTAGGGCCCGCCAGAAGTCTTCTATGGACTCACCAGGGAGTTGAGAGCGAGTGGCGAGTACGTGCCTGGCGAAGAGCGTGTTCGTCTTCTGGGCGTAATTTTCTTTGAGTAGCGTCATGGCTTCGGCGTAGTTTGGCGCATCCTGGATCAACGGAAAGACGTTGGCGCTCAACCTCGAGTACAGTATCTGTATTTTCTGAGCCTCCGGAACAGGGCTTGGCGCCGAGTTGCTGTATGCCTCGAAGCAAGCTAGCCAGTGCTGAAAGTCCTTTTTGGCGTTGCTTGATTGCAGATCCAGCTGCAGGCGATCCGGCTTGATACGGGGGTCCAGCTTCTGAAAATCTTAGAGCAATAAATTGATGCACGATCAATTGCACAAAGACGAGAGTTGAATACAGCTGAGGCTTTATTGCTCTAAGATGTGTGGCCTCCCACAGCAGCTGGTGAAATGGCTGCTGCACGGAGGACACACATATTTATACTCCGCCTACTGGGCGGAGCCAGCAGGCAGGGACTACCGTCGTACCTGTAGTACAGGTCCTACCATACATCACCTAATATAGGTGCAACAGTGGTTTACCACAGTTTCCTCCGGGTGCTCCGGTTTCCTCCCACAGTCCAAAGATGTGTAGGTTAGGTGGACTGGCCATGATAAAATTCCCGCACCAGCCTCCCCGAACAGGCGCCGGAATGTGGCGACTAGGGGCTTTTCACAGTAACTTCATTTGAAGCCTACTTGTGACAATAAGCGATTTTCATTTCATTTCATTTCATTTCATAAAATTGCCCCTTAATGTCTTTAGATTAGACGGCATTACTGGGTAATGGGGATCGGGCAGGGGAATGGCTAATCCACCTAACGTGCACATCTTTGGACTGTGGGAGAAAACCAGAGCATCCAGAGGAAATGGCAGGAACATGTAAGCTCCACACAGTCACCCAAGGCTGGAATCGAAGCCGGGCCCCTGGCACTGTGAGGCAGCAGTGCTAACCACTGTGCCACCGTGCCATGAGGGCGAGACAGCTAATTCTAGCCTCACTGCTCCACAGGTCATAATAATAATAAAATAAATGTTTAATTCACTCACCAAAATGGCAAATTGTTTACCATCACTGCTCCTATACCCAGCATAAAAGAGACTTTAACCAGGTTTCTATCAATAAAGACATAATCATTGATTTATTATGAAATGAAACGTCTTTTGCAACACTGGTTAACATACAATTTGTGATTTTGAAGTGTAATGATTTACCCCTTTTAAAAAAAATCTGAACACACAAACACAAAACGGACATGACAAATACGGTATTTGCAGAGGTTGGTGTAGGTGAACACTTTTAAAAAGGTGAAGTTTGAAAAGATCTTGGTGCTGTTGATCTGACAAAGTTCTGGTCACAGATGGCCTTGAAGTCCTTTCAGATGGACCTCTGGTGCAGCACTGTGATAACTCTCACGTGTTACAACTTTGCAGGCTTTCAATAAACAGATGAGTTATTCTGAGATGAGAATGTTCTGGCTGAAAGTGTACCCACTCTGGACAGCAGGCAATAAAGGGGAGGAAGTGAAAGGGAGAGGAACAGAGTCTTCCTTCACATTCTGCTTCCAAGGCATAACAGACACTGAGTATAAAATAAAATGTCCAAACAGAACTTCTCCCAGACCAGCTGTTTTCAACCAATCAGCAAGGCCTGGCAATAGGGGAGGTAGAGGATCTAACCATCGCCCCTTGACATTCAATGGCATTACCATCACTGAATCCCCCACTAACAACATCCTGGGGGTTACCATTGACCAGAACCTGAACTGGACAAGCCATTTAAATGCTGTTGTTACAAGTGCAGGTGAACAGGAATCCTGCAGTGACTAATTCCCCTCCACACTGCTCAAAGCCTGTCCACAATCTACAAAGCACAAGTCAGAAGTGTGATGGAATACTCTCCACTTGCCTGGGTGAGTGCAGCTCCAACAACACTCGAGAAGCTCAACACCATCCAGGACGAAGCAGCCTGTTTGATTGACATGCCATCCAGAAGCATTCACTCCCTCCACATGCAGTGGCAGCCATGTGCACCATCTACAAGATGCTCTGTAGCAACTCACTGAGTCTGCGTACCACCTTCCAAACCCACAACCACTACCATCTAGTAGGACAAGGGAGCACATACCTGGAACAACCACCTGGAGGATCCCCTTCAAACCATTCAGCAACCTGACTTGAAAATATATTTCCATTCCTTCACTGTCGCTGGGTCAAAATCCTGGCACTCCCTCCCTAACAGCACTGTGGGTGTACCTACACCACATGGACTGCACCTGTTCAAGAGGGAGGCTCACCCACCACCTTCTCAAGGGCAATTAGGGATGAGCAATAAATGCTGACCTAACCATTGACACGCACATCCCACAAATGAGTTTTTTAAAAATCCCCTCAGCATCCACTCTGTTGAGTCCTGCCAGGGTCTGATATGTATAAAAAAGACCACCTCAACTCCAAAAGATACGGGTCCAACTTGGTCAACCTTTCCTCATTAGATAAGCCTTTCATCCTAGGAATCGGCTGAGTGTATCTTCTCTGAAATGTTCCGAATGCATTATATCCCTTCTTATGTAAGGAGACCAAAACTGTGCACAGGACTCCAGATCTGGCCTCAGCAATGTCCTGTAGAACTGGGCTAAGACTTCCTTACTTCTTTATTCCATTCCCCTTTCAATGAATGACAACATTGTTGTAATTAGCAGAGATCATTGCTGAGGCCTCAACTCAGGGCAGCACGGTAGCATTGTGGGTAGCACAATTGCTTCACAGCTCCAGGGTCCCAGGTTTGATTCCCAGCTTGGGTCACTGTCTGTGCGGAGTCTGCACGTCCTCCCCGTGTGTGTGTGGGTTTCCTCCGGGTGCTCCGGTTTCCTCCCACCGTCCAAAGATGTGCAGGTTAGGTGGATTGGCCATGCTAAATTTCCCTTTAGTGTCCAAAATGGTTAGGAGGAGTTACTGGGTTATGGGGATAGGATGGAGGTGTGGGCTTGGTAGGGGGCACTTTACAAGGGCCGGTGCAGACTCGATGTGCCGAATGGCCTCTTTCTGCACTGTAAATTCTATGATTCTATGAAATTACATCCCACGTCTCTACACTTCCTATCAAAGTTCACATTTTGCCACTTCATACTCCATCTGCCAAATTGTTACCCAATCAATCATCTATATATCCCTTTGCAGATTCCTTGGGCTGGATTTTCCGCCAGTGATGCTCCCTTTTGCCGGCAGCCCCGGGGGACGGCGTGGGGCTGCCCCACAATGGGAAACCCCATTTACCGGCCAGCGTAACAGAGTATCCTGCCGGCGAGGTGAAACGGAAATGTGGCGTGGCGGCGCAGCGAATCCAGCCCCTTATGTCTTCTTCACAACTTACCCTCCTACCTATCTTTGTGGAAGCATCAAATTTAGCAGCCAATCATTTAGCAACAACCCTTCATCCAAATCATTGCTAGAAATGATAAATAGTTATCATAGAATTTACAGTGCCGAAGGAGCCATTCGGCCCATCGAGTCTGCACCGGCTCTTGGAAAGAGCACCCTACCCAAGGTCCACACCTCTACCCTATCGCCATAACCCAGTAACCTCACCCAACACTAAGGGCAATTTTGGACACTAAGGACAATTTAGCATGGCCAATCCACCTAACCTGCACATCTTTGGACTGTGGGAGGAAGCCAGAGCACCCGGAGGAAACCCACGCACACACGGGGAGAATGTGCAGACTCCGCACAGCCAGGAATCGAACCTGGGACCCTGGAGCTGTGCAGCAATTGTGCTAACCACAATGCTACCGTGCTGCCCTGAGTTGAGGCCTCAGCAATGATCTCTGCTAATTACAACTTGCCAACCCAAAGATAATACATTTATCCCTACTCTCTGCTGCCTATTAGCTAATCAAACCTCTTTCCATGCTCACGTGTTACTCCTGACACCATAAGTTCTTACTCTGTGCGGTAACCTTTGATTTGTCCTTTTGAAAAAGACTTTTGGAATTCCAACTACACCACATCTACAGCTTATCCATTATCCATTTTTCTTTTTAGTTCCTCAAAGAACTCTAATAAATTAATCTAATTTTCAGCGTATTCTCCATATTCTGAAATCTCTGCCCTAGGGGAAATAGCTTTTCTCTGTCTACCCCAGCAACACTTTTAATCACTTTTAACTAAACAGCTCAAGTAGGAGAAGAATCAAAAAAGAAAATAAACCGTGTGAAGACAACTGGAGAGAGGTAAGTGAGGGAGATAGTTAGCAATTCATTAACCCCAGCCTCAAATTTTGAAATTCTTAACCTGGTTTCCCTTTCACAAAACCATGTTGACTCTGCCTGATGGCATTAAGATTTTCTAAGTGCCCTGTTCAAACCTCCTCAATAATGGATTCAGCATTTTTTCCTATGTCTTAAGGGGTACCTTGAAGGAAGAGAGAGGGAGAGAGACTTAGGAAAGAAATTCCAGATCTGGAACTGCAGACAACTACCAATGACAGCCTGAAAGAAGTGAAAGACGTAGAGAGACCAGAAGTGGAGGCGCACGGAGGTCATGGATGGTTGTGGGGCTGGTCGAGATTACAGAGATAGAGAGAAGCAAAGCCATGAAGGGATTTGTAAATAAAGATGAGAATTTAACTGGATTGGGAGCCAAATTGGGCCAGCGAACACAGGGGGGAATGGGCGAAGAGGACTTGATGCAAGTTAGAATAACAGCAGCAGAGTTTTAGATAAGCTCAAGTTTACATATCATTACAAAGAGAATGTTACATGCAAGAATTAGTATGGGATCAAGGCAAGGGCAAGTTGAACAGCGGCAGCAGAGAGGGTGGGTTATAATTCTTGTAACCCGATCGTTTTAATAATGTGTTTGAACACTTTCGAAGATATGCTCGTGGATGGCAGTGCCAAACAGTCCATAAACATCATTGGCATTATTCTGACCTTAATCTCGTTTCCTTCAGCCAAGATTCCTTCTGTAAGGTGATATTCCTTTGAAGGGATCACAATGGTTACTGACAAAAGCTTGTTAGGTGACACTGTGGGCACGGTGCCCTGAGTGGGTGTTTAAATGGAGAGGGACGCGCTGGGTGGTGAATGGGATAGAGATTTTTGTAATGGTGGGAAGAGCTGAAACTGACTTAAGCTCCCAACACAACCTACAGTAACTGCATGAGGTCACCCAGGACGTTTGGAGCTTTTGAGGAGTCAGCCCACAGATGCTTCAGGCTGCACGCGAGATAGCTAAGAGTCGATGAAGCTAAACACTGGCTTAAAATGGATCATAGAACATACAGTGCAGAAGGAGGCCATTCGGCCCATCGAGTCTACACCGACCCACTTAAGCCCTCATTTCCGCCCTATCCCTGTAACCCAATAATCCCTCCTAACCTTTTTTGGTCACTAAGGGCAATTTATCACGGCCAATCCACCTAACCTGCACGTCTTTGGACTGTGGGAGGAAACCGGAGCACCCGGAGGAAACCCACGCAGACACGGGGAGAACGTGCAGACTCCGCACAGACAGTGACCCAGCAGGGAATCGAACCTGGGACCCTGGAGCTGTGAAGCAACAGTGCTAACCCCTTGTGTTACCGTGCTGCAATGAGGCAATTCGAGTAAGAAAGACATCGATAGAAGGTGTGACCATTCAGCCTCTCGAGTCTATTCTGCCATTAAATTAAATCATAGCTGATCGATATCTTAACACCAACTGCCTTTAATACCTTTGCCTAATAGTATCACAATCTTAGTTTTGGAATTTTCAATTAACCTCAACAGGAGAGAGAGGGTGTTTCAGATTTACCCCAGGCCTTGTGGGAAGAAATGGTTCCTGATCTTACCCCTAGCTCTCTAGGTTTATCGTATTCCCCTGATTCTGGAATCTCTGCACCAGAGGAAATAGTTTCTCTCGGCCTGCCCCAGCAACACCTTAAATCATATTTAACGAAACAGCTCAACTAGAAGAAGAAACAAAAAGAAAACAGACTATGTGAAGATAGGTGGAGAGATTACGTGAGGGAGATAGTTAGGAATTCATGAGGAATTCTTACTAATTTTGAAATTCTTATCCTGGTTTCGAATGCCTTCATAGCCTCACCGCGACCCCAACTCCGCTCTCCACTGGCCCCTGGCCCACCCCTCCCCCACCCCCATCCTTCTCTGTAATCAGTCCTGAATCCCTCTGAGTTCTCTGTGCTCCTCCAATTCTGGTCTCTCGCACATCTCAAACTTCCTTCATTCCACCATTGGCAGCCATGTCTTCAGTCACCGGTGGTTAGCACTGTTGCTTCACAACGCCAGTGACCCGGGTTCGATTCCCGGCTTGGGTCACTGTCTGCGCGGAGTCTGCACGTCCTCCCCGTGTCTGCGTGGGTTTCCTCCGGGTGCTCCGGTTTCCTCTCACAAGTCTCAAAAGACGTGCTATTAGGTGAATTGGACATTCTGAATTCTCCCTGTGTACCCGAACAGGCGCCGGAATGTAGCGACTAGGGGCTTTTCACAGTAACTTCATTGCAGTGTTAATGTAAATCTACTTGTGACAATAATAAAGATTGTTATTATTAAAACCTGCACATCTTTGGGTTGTCGGGGTGAGACCCATGCAGACACGGGGAGAATGTGCAAACTCCACATGGACAGTGTCCCGGGGCCGGGATCGAACCCAGATCCTCAGCACCGCAGGCAGCCAAGCCCAAGCCAAAGAATGGGGCCAAAGGGGATGAGTATCAAAAATACTTCCAACACACACCGACAGACGGCAGTAGGAATGGGAGTGGTTCCTGGGCAGCCATACGTGATGCGATGTGCTGCCCCTCACGTTATAAGCCTCTGGCGACAGACTTGCGACCTGCTCCAGGGAAAAATTTGCCTTGTGAACCTCGAGATGCGGGAAGAAAAACAACAACCATCGGTGGTCTTACCTTCAGCTGCCTGGACCCGAAGCTGCAGAATTCTCTCCGTAAACTTCTTTACTTGCCCCATTTCCTTTAAGGCACTCTTTAAAACCTGGGTTCAATGGGAAAACCCATTAACAAGCGGCGGGAAGAGTGAATCCTGCCACCAGCGAACGTGTGTTGTCAGGAAACACGCGGCCAGGAAAGGTCGGCAATTTGGCCCATTGTCTCTGCTATCCATTCAACGAGAGTGGGAAGGACTGGAGAATCAATGTGCTTTGAGTGATGTTTGATTAAGTAGGTCTGGCTGGAGAGTTGTGTCAATACATTTGCTGCCAGCATTCTGTATTCTGTATTCATTTATTTACTTGTCAGGATTAGGGGCGGTCTACAAATAGGATTGGGGTCAGAAAGAGCTGCCTATTCCTTGACTTACCGTAATCGCTCACCAAGGCAAAGGAATGGTAATGATAGTCAACAGAGTCAAGCACATTGTAATAACATGCTAATGAGGCAACATATCAGAATTATACTCAAATAAGACAAACACATTGTTATCAAAACAAAGCAATCATATTGTAATTATTGCCAAATGAGACATAACATAATGAGATGTAAAGAAAGCTCATAATTCAAATGTAAAAGAGATGTTCAGTCCTCTCGAATAAACAGGGCTCTCGGGACATCTGAGGACAGGGTGGGAGTGGGGCTACAGGAAATGGGGAGAGAGAAAGGAGAGTGGAGAAGGGGCAGGGAGGGGGAAGCAGGAGGGGCCAGGGGAAGGGGAAGGGGAAAAGGGGTGGGGAAGTGGAAATGGGGCAGGGGCAGGCAAGTGGAAAGGAGAACGGGGATGGGGATGGGGGCAGAGGGGAAATAATGAAGGGAGAAAGCGGGAAAGGGAGCAACGCGCAAGGACAAAATGGGAAGGGGATAGAGAGGGAATTGGAGAAGGTAGAATGAGGAAAGGAGAATGGGGAGAGGGAGCAATTGGGAAGGGAAAGGGGGACATGGGAATGGAAATGTGGAAGTGGGAAAGGGAAGAGGGAGAAGGGGAGGGGGAAGGCGAGGAGAATGGGGAAGGGGAAGAGGGTATATGTTGGGAATGGGGAAAAGCAGGTGTTGGGAAGGCAGCAAGGGGGAAGGGGAAGAGGGGAAGGGAGAGAGAAGGAAGGAAATGGGGGAAGGAAATTAGACAAGGGAATGAGGGATAGAGAATTCACAAAGGGAAAGGAGAGGGAGGCAAGGAATGGGGAATGAGAGATGAAGAGGGGAATGAGGAAAAGAGGATGGTGGGAAGATGGGAAGGGGTAAAGGGAGGATGTAAAAGGAATGAAGAGGAAAGGACAAGGGGAAGGTGAAGGGGGAAATGTGGAAGGGGTTGTGGTAAACCACTGTTGCACCTAAATTAGGTGATGCCGTCTAATCTAAAGACATTAAGGGGCAATTTTATGAAATGAAATGAAAATCGCTTATTGTCACAAGTAGGCTTCAAATGAAGTTACTGTGAAAAGCCCCTAGTTGCCACATTCCGGCGCCTGTTCGGGGAGGCTGGTGCGGGAATTTTATCATGGCCAGTCCACCTAACCTACACATCTTTGGACTGTGGGAGGAAACCGGAGCACCCGGAGGAAACTGTGGTAAACCACTGTTGCACCTATATTAGGTGATGTATGGTAGGACCTGTACTACAGGTACAACGGTAATCCCTGCCTGCTGGCTCCGCCCAGTAGGCGGAATATAAATATGTGTGTCCTCCGTGCAGCAGCCATTTCACCAGCTGCTGTGGGAGGCCATACATCTTAGAGCAATAAAGCCTCAGTTGTATTCAACTCTCATCTTTGTGCAATTGATCGTGCATCAATTTATTGCTCTATGATTTTCAGAAGCTGGACCCCCGTATCAAGCCGGATCACCTGCAGCTGGATCCGCAATCAAGCGATGCCAAAAAGGACTTTCAGCACTGGCTAGCTTGCTTCGAGGCATACAGCAACTCGGCGCCAAGCCCTGTTCCGGAGGCTCAGAAAATACAGATTCTGTACTCGAGGTTGAGCGCCAACGTCTTTCCGTTGATCCAGGATGCGCCAAACTACGCCGAAGCCATGACGCTACTCAAAGAAAATTACGCCCAGAAGGCGAACACGCTCTTCGCCAGGCACGTACACGCCACTCGCTCTCAACTCCCTGGTGAGTCCATAGAAGACTTCTGGCGGGCCCTAATCCCACTAGTCCGGGGCTGTGATTAAAGTCCTTATGGCCACCGAACATTCCAACCTTCTTATGTGGGACGCGTTCCTAACGGGGATTGGGTCGGACCTCATACACCAAAGACTGTTAGAAGGGGCCACGCTCGACCTAGCTGAAACAAAGAAGCTAGCGCTCTCCATGACGGTTGCCTCACATAACATTCAGGCCTACCCCACCAGCCACGCGGCCCACCCCTCCTACCCCTCGTGGACCCCACAGACTGCCGCCCAGCGGGGACCTGCACACGCACCCCGGGGGTCCCCCAATGTTACTTCTGCGGCCAGCAGAAGCACCCTCGCCAACGCTGCCCTTTGCAAGGCTTGCGGCAAAAAGAGGCACTTCGTCGTGGTGTGCCAGGCTCGCGCAATTGCCGCTATCGGCCCCACCACCCCCAGCCTACACACAATGGGTGCCGCCATCTTTATCTCCCCGGACCACGCGCAGCCAGTGGGCGCCGCCATCTTCACCTCCCCGGACCACCCACGACCAGTGGCTGCCGCCATCTTCACCTCCCGGGGCCACGCGCAGCCAGTGGGCACCACCATCTTCTCCCCCTCAATCCGCGTGCTGCCCATGGGCGCCACCAACCTGTCCAACCCCCGCAACGTGCGCCCCATGGACGCCGCCATTTTGTCCCTCGCAGGATCTTCAGGCGCCGCCATCTTGTCTCCCCCACGGGACATGGACACCGACAGCATTCCAGGATCTGGGCCCCCCAGGCTCCCCATCATCCGCCGTCAGCAGCAACCGACCACGATTCGCCTCAGTGACGATCGACCAGTCTCGTCCGCACAACGCGGCCACCGCATCGACCAGCGTGAAAATCAACGGCCACGTGACCTCTTGCCTGCTGGACTCCGGGAGCACCGAAAGCTTCATACACCCGGATACGGTAAGGCGCTGCTCCCTTGCGGTACAACCCGCCAACCAAAGAATTTCCCTGGCCTCCGGATCCCATTCCGTCGCGTTCCGGGGGTTCTGCACAGCCACACTCACGGTCCAGGGCGTAGAATTCAGCGGCTTCCGCCGCTACGTCCTCCCTAACCTCTGCGCTGCCCTACTACTCGGCCTGGACTTCCAGTGTAACCTCCAGAGCCTAACCCTCTAATTCGGCGGGCCCCTACCACCCCTCACTGTGTGCGGCCTCGCGACCCTAAAGGTCTTCTCCAATCTAACTGCGGATTGCAAGCCCATTGCCACTAGGAGCAGACGGTACAGCACCCAGGACAGGACCTTCATCTGGTCCGAGGTCCAGCGGCTGCTTCGGGAGGGCATCATCGAGGCCAGCAACAGCCCCTGGAGAGCCCAAGTGGTAGTAGTTAAAACTGGGGAGAAACACAGAATGGTCGTGGACTACAGCCAGACCATCAATCGGTACACGCAGCTCGATGCGCACCCCCCTCCCACGCATATCTGATATGGTCAATCAGATTGCACAGTACCGGGTCTTGTCAGCGGTAGACCTCAAATCCGTCTACCACCAGCTCCCCATTCGTAAATCAGACCGTCCATACACCGCTTTCGAGGCGGACGGTCGTCCCAATCACTTCCTCAGGGTTCCCTTCGGCGTCACTAACGGGGTCTCGGTCTTCCAAAGGGAGATGAACCGAATGGGTCAACCGGTACGATTTGCGGGCCACCTTCCCGTACCTAGACAACGTCACCATCTGCGGCCATGACCAGCAGGACCACGATGCCAACCTTGCCAAATTTCTCTACACCGCCACTCTCCTCAACCTCACCTAGAACAAGGAGAAGTGCGTGTTTAACACGACCCGCTTAGCCATACCCGGCTATGTAGTCCAGAACGGAGTTCTGGGGCCCGATCCCGACCGCGTGGGGCCCCTCATGGAGCTTCCCCTCCCCCACTGCCCCAAGGCCCTCAAACGCTGCCTGCGATTCTTCTCGTACTACGCCCAGTGGGTCCCAAACTATACGGACAAGGCCCGCCCACTCATTCAGTCCACCCATTTTCCCCTGATGGCTGAGGCACAACAGGCCTTCGCCCGTATCAGAGCCGATATCGCCAAGGCCAGGATGCACGCAGTAGACGAGACACTGCCCTTTCAAGTATAGAGCGACGCATCGGACGTTGCCCTAGCCGCCACCCTCAATCAGGCAGGCAGGCCCGTGGCGTTCTTTTCCCGCACCCTTCATGCCTCAGAAATATGGCACTCATCCGTCGAAAAAGAGGCCCAAGCTATCGTTGAAGCCGTGTGGCATTGGGGGCATAACCTGGCAGGCAGGAGATTCAGTCTCCTCACTGACCAATGGTCGGTAACCTTCATGTTCAATAACACACAGTGGGGCATGATCAAAAACGATAAAATCTTGCGGTGGAGGATCGAGCTCTCCACCAATAATTACGAGATTTTGTATCGCCCTGGCAAACTCAACGAGCCCCCAGTCGCCCTATCCTGAAGTACCTGTGCCAGCGCACAAGTAGACCGACTCCGGACCCTGCACGACAGCCCTTGTCACCCGTGAGTCACACGGTTGTACCATTTCATAAAGGCCTGCAACCTGCCCTACTCCGTCGAGGAAGTACGGACAATCACCAGAGACTGCCAAGTCTGTGCGGAGTGCAAGCCACACTTCTACCAGCCGGACCGTGCGCGCCTGGTGAAGGCCTCCCGCCCCTTTGAACACCTCAGCGTGGATTTCAAGGGCCCCTCCCCTCCTCCGACCGACACACGTATATTCTCAGTGTGGTCGGTGAGTACTCCAGGTTCCCCTTCGCAATCCCATGCCCTGACATGACGTTTGCACCGTCATCAAAGCCCTAAACACTATCTTCGCTCTGTTCGGTTTCCCCGCCTACATCCACAGTGACAGGGAATCCTCATTCATGAGCGATGAGCTGCGTCAGTTCCTGCTCAGCAGGGGTATTGCCTCCAGCAGGACGACCAGCTATAACCCCCGGGGAAACGGACAGGTAGAGAGGGAGAACGGGACGGTGTGGAGGGCCGTCCAACTGGTCCTACGGTCCAGGAACCTCCCAGCCTCTCGCTGGCAGGAGGTCCTCCCTGATGCACTACACTCCATCTGGTCGCTACTGTGCACCGCTACGAACAACACACCCCATGAACGTCTTTTTGCCTTCCCCAGGAAGTCCACATCCGGGGTGTCGCTCCCGACTTGGCTAGCAGCTCCAGGACCAGTCCTGCTCTGTAGGCACATCCGACTCCACAAGGCAGACCCGTTGGTGGAAAGGGTGCAATTGCTCCATGCAAACCCCCAGTACCCCGACAGCCGCCAGGATACTGTCTCCCTCAGGGACCTGGCACCAGCAGGTTCCACACACACACACCCCTCCGGCCCGGCGCCACCCTCCCCTCCCCCGGCGCTCCCAGCATTAACCCCACCAGGACCATCCGTCCTCCCCCTGCCCACGCCCGAGGATGAAGAGGATTTCGGCACGCTCCCGGAGTCACCGAACATCGGGCCAGCATCGACATCGCCACCACCGCTACGTCGCTCCCAGCGGAACATCAAGGCACCAGACCGGTTAAATCTCGAACTGGCACCGGACGTTCAAAAGACTTTTTTTTCTGATCAAATACTGTAAATATAAATTCATTGCGGTATATAGTTCTCCACCACCCCCACCGGACTCAATTTTAACAGGAGGTGAATGTGGTAAACCACTGTTGCACCTGTATTAGGTGATGTAAGGTAGGACCTGTATTACAGGTTCGCCGGTAGACCCTGCGTGCTGGCTCTGCCCAGTAGGCAGAGTATAAATATGCGTGTCCTCCATTCAGCAGACATTTTGCCAGCTGCTGTGGGAGGTCACACATCTTAGAGCATTAAAGCCTCAGTTGCATCCAACTCTAGTCTTTGTTCAATTGATCGTGCCTCAATGGGGAAAGGTGAAGAGGACAGTGAAGGGAAAGGGGAGGGGGAATGTGGAGTGAGGTCACCGAGAGGGGAATGGGAGAAGAGAGAATGGGGATGGGGAAAAGAAGAAGAGAGCAAGGGGAAAGGAGAGTGGGGGAAGGGGGCCAGGGGGAAGGAGTAGTGCAAGGGAGCAAGTGGGAAGGGGAGTGGGGGAAGGAAATATGGGGAACGGCAAAGGGAGTATGGGCAGTACGGTGGTACAATGGTTAGCACTGTTGCTTCAGGTCCACAGATCACTGAAAGGGGCTACACAGGTGGAGAAGGTAGTCAAGAAGGCATACGGCATGCTTGCCTTCATTGGCCGGGGCATTGAGTATAAGAATTGGCAAGTCATGTTGCAGCTGTATAGAACCTTAGTTAGGCCACACTTGGAGTATAGTGTTCAATTCTGGTCGCCACACTACCAGAAGGATGTGGAGGCTTTAGAGAGGGTGCAGAAGAGATTTACCAGAATGTTGCCTGGTATGGAGGGCATAAGCTATGAGGAGCGATTGAATAAACTCGGTTTGTTCTCACTGGAACGAAGGAGGTTGAGGGGCGACCTGATAGAGGTATACAAAATTATGAGGGGCATAGACAGAGTGGATAGTCAGAGGCTTTTCCCCAGGGTAGAGGGGTCAATTACTAGGGGGCATAGGTTTAAGGTGAGAGGGGCAAAGTTTAGAGTAGATGTACGAGGCAAGTTTTTTACGCAGAGGGTAGTGGGTGCCTGGAACTCACTACCGGAGGAGGTAGTGGAGGCAGGGACGATAGGGACATTTAAGGGGCATCTTGACAAATATATGAATAGGATGGGAATAGAAGGATACGGACCCAGGAAGTGTAGAAGATTGTAGTTTAGTCGGGCAGTATGGTCGGCACGGGCTTGGAGGGCCGAAGGGCCTGTTCCTGTGCTGTACATTTCTTTGTTCTTTGTTCTTTGTTCACAGCTCCAGCGTCCCAGGTTCGATTCCTGGCTTGGGTCACTGTCTGTGCGGAGTCTGCACATTCTCCCCGTGTGTGCGTGGGTTTCCTCCGGGTGCTCCGGTTTCCTCCCACAGTCCAAAGATGTGCAGGTTAGGTGGATTAGCCATGATAAATTGCCCTTAGTGTCCAAATAAGGTTAAATGGGGTTACTGGGTTACGGGGATAGGGTGGAGGTGTGGGCTCTTTCCGAGAGCCGGTGCAGAATCGATGGGCCGAATGGCTTCCTTCTGCACTGCAAATTCTCTGATTCTATGATGATTCTATGAGTAAGGGAGAATGGAGAAGGCAGAAGGCAAAGAGTGGAATGAAAAAGGGGGAAGGAGAGTGGGGGAAGATTGGCAAACCCAATGACACCACATCGCCCACAATAATCTGAGCAAAAGCCAATGTGTGAGATTGGAAAATAGAGGCCAATCCCAGAAATCGCAAAGTGAAGACCTGATGCAATTGGGCTAACATTTAAAATGTTAAACGACAGGCTCACCTGTTACTGCCACTGCTCCCCCCCCCCCCCCCCCCCCCCCCCACCCCCCGCCAACCCATACCCCCCAACCACCCTTGGCTGGTATTGAGGTATTACCCCACTTTTGTCTCTGCCCTCCTCCTCAGGGGCTGGTTTAGCACACTGGGCTAAATAGCTAGCTTTTAAAGCAGACCAAGGCAGGCCAGCAGCACGGTTCAATTCCCGGACCAGTCTCCCCGAACAGGCGGCGGAATGTGGCGACTAGGGGCTTTTCACAGTAACTTCATTTGAAGCCTACTTGTGACAATAAGTGATTTTCATTTCATTTCATTTCATTTCATTTCACGTTCCTCGCCACCCCCTCCCCACCGATCGCTCTTTGCCAGGAGACCACCCCTCCCCCGGAAGCGGGTTGCAGACCATCTTGCCTCAAGCAGGAAGCTAAGAGTTAATGGCTCACTTCTTAATCTCTACATTACAGCAGTGCCTGCTCTTCACATGCACTTCGCTGGCTGTCGATGCACTTTGGCGCATCCTGAGGTCAGGAGAGGTGCTGCTTAAATGCAAGTGTTTGTGTTTCTTTCATTTATTAGTACAATGGTGCGGAGTTGGCAGATTGCTGCCTGAATATCACCCACTCCAGTGTTTCATCGAGCTCACTCTACCTTTCAATGTTCAGCTGAATGGGCAGCTTTCTAACTCCCCCCCTGCCGTCTCATTGGCTACCTGCTGCTGAGCTGGTACGGCAGTGGGTTGAATCTACCAATGCCTTTTCAAGGACACATGGAGTCCTCACAACTAAGCAAGTAGTTTGTAGGACCAAGTCCCACTCCAGGCATTTTAGCACATGATTGAGACTATCACTGCCAGCACGACACTGAAGGATATCCTGAGACGCTGAAAGACACTGTTCAAAGAAAATCTTTCTTTTCCAGCCCCACTTCACAATTGTGAACTCATTATCCAGACTAACACCAACACAGGAGCACGGCAGTACTGAGGGAGTGCCGCACTGTCAGAGGGTCAGTACTGAGGGAGTGCCGCACTGTCAGAGGGTCAGTACTGAGGGAGTGCCGCACTGTCAGAGGGTCAGTACTGAGGGAGTGCCGCACTGTCAGAGGGTCAGTACTGAGGGAGTGCCGCACTGTCAGAGGGTCAGTACTGAGGGAGCGCCACACTGTGGGAGGGTCAGTACTGAGGGAGTGCTGCACTGTCAGAGGGTCAGTACTGAGGGAGTGCTGCACTGTCAGAGGGTCAGTACTGAGGGAGCGCCGCACTGTGGGAGGGTCAGTACTGAGGGAGTGCTGCACTGCCAGAGGGTCAGTACTGAGGGAGTGCTGCACTGTCAGAGGGTCAGTACTGAGGGAGTGCCGCACTGTCAGAGGGTCAGTACTGAGGGAGCGCCGCACTGTGGGAGGGTCAGTACTGAGGGAGTGCTGCACTGTCAGAGGGTCAGTACTGAGGGAGTGCTGCACTGTCAGAGGGTCAGTACTGAGGGAGTGCTGCACTGTCAGAGGGTCAGTACTGAGGGAATGCCGCACTGTCACAAGGGACTACCGGCGAACCTGTAGTACAGGTCCTACCGTACATCACCTAATATAGGTGCAACAGTGGTTTACCACAACCCACAGAGCCCAAAGCTCTGGCAAAGCTCCTCGACTGGGTCATGTGTGGTTGTGGAACTCATTTCAAATGCTTCCACAGCCATTTGGAGTGAGGATCTAACAATACTAGAAACATCGTGCCCAAAAATGATCCGACATTACCGGTGTAGATTTGTACCCGTGGCTGATCTGGCCTTTCCCGAGGGTGCAAGGCAGTGGCAGCAGATGCGGGCTTCACTAATCTCTCAATATCAGCTTTGATGCCCGGCCACCAAGCATCTTTGTTTTTTCCACACCAGAATGGCACAAGGCAACTCCACCAGGAGCTAATTCCTGCCCCTTCACGGGGACAAATACTAGAGCCACAGAGCCATAGAATTCCTACAGTGCAGAAGGAGGCCATTCGGCCCATCCAGTCTGCACCAGCTCTTAGAAAGAGCACCCTACTTAAGCTCACACCTCCACCCTATCCCTGTAACCCAGTAACCCCACTCACCTTTTTGGTCACTAAGGGACAATTTATCATGGGCAATCCACCTAACCTGCACGTCTTTGGACTGTGGGAGGAAACCGGAGCACCCAGAGGAAACCCACACAGACACGGGGAGAACGTGCAGACTCCGCACAGACAGTGACCCAAGGTCGGAATTGAACCCGGGTCCCTGACGCTGTGAGGCAGCAGTGCTAACCGCTGTGAGGCAGTAGTACTAAGCACTGCGTCACTGTGGATCAGAAATTGGCTAGCTGAAAGAAGACAGAGGGTGGTGGTTGATGGGAAATGTTCAGAATGGAGTACAGTCACAAGTGGAGTACCACAAGGATCTGTTCTGGGGCCGTTGCTGTTTGTCATTTTTATCAATGACCTAGAGGAAGGCGCAGAAGGGTGGGTGAGTAAATTTGCAGACGATACTAAAGTCGGTGGTGTTGTCGATAGTGTGGAAGGATGTAGCAGGTTACAGAGGGATATAGATAAGCTGCAGAGCTGGGCTGAGAGGTGGCAAATGGAGTTTAATGTAGAGAAGTGTGAGGTGATTCACTTTGGAAGGAATAACAGGAATGCGGAATATTTGGCTAATGGTAAAGTTCTTGAAAGTGTGGCTGAGCAGAGGGATCTAGGTGTCCATGTACATAGATCCCTGAAAGTTGCCACCCAGGTTGATAGGGTTGTGAAGAAGGCCTATGGAGTGTTGGCCTTTATTGGTAGAGGGATTGAGTTCCGGAGTCGGGAGGTCATGTTGCAGCTGTACAGAACTCTGGTCCGGCCGCATTTGGAGTATTGCGTACAGTTCTGGTCACCGCATTATAGGAAGGACGTGGAGGCTTTGGAGCGGGTGCAGAGGAGATTTACCAGGATGTTGCCTGGTATGGAGGGAAAATCTTATGAGGAAAGGCTGACGGACTTGAGGTTGTTTTCGTTGGAGAGAAGAAGGTTAAGAGGAGACTTAATAGAGGCATACAAAATGATCAGGGGGTTGGATAGGGTGGACAGTGAGAGCCTTCTCCCGCGGATGGATATGGCTGGCACGAGGGGACATAACTTTAAACTGAGGGGTAATAGATATAGGACAGAGGTCAGAGGTAGGTTCTTTACGCAAAGAGTAGTGAGGCCGTGGAATGCCCTACCTGCTACAGTAGTGAACTCGCCAACATTGAGGGCATTTAAAAGTTTATTGGATAAACATATGGATGATAATGGCATAGTGTAGGTTAGATGGCTTTTGTTTCGGTGCAACATCGTGGGCCAAAGGGCCTGTACTGCGCTGTATTGTTCTATGTTCTATGTTCTATTGCACCAGTAATCAATGTGTCATCCAAATATACAATGGCACACGGCGAACCCTGTAATAAACTTTCCATGCTTCTTTGAAATATGGTGAAGCTGATGAAACACTGAAAGACAAGCGTGTATACTGATATAATCCTTTATGATATTAATAGTCACGTACCCTCTGGAAGCATAAACCAACTCTGTTGATATGCATGACTCATAGCCATTTTCTCATAAACATGTTCTCTAGCAGTCTTGCACAGTGTAGCACAGTGGTTAGCACAGTTGCTCCACAGCTCCAGGGTCCCAGGTTCGATTCCCGGCTTGGGTCACTGTCTGTGCGGAGTCTGCACGTTCTCGCCGTGTGTGCGTGGGTTTCCTCCGGGTGTTCTGGTTTCCTCCCACAGTCCAAAGATGTGTAGGTTAGGTGGATTGGCCATGATAAATTGCCCTTAGTGCCCAAAAAGGTTGGGTGGAGGTGTGGGCTTAAGTGGGGTGCTCTTTCCCAGGGCCGGTGCAGACTCGATGGGCTGAATGCCCTCATTCTGCACTGTAAATTCTATGATTCCATGAATTTGTCTCTCCTATGGATAGGATATCTGTCCAGCCTTACTGCTTGGTTTACCGCTAATTTATAGTCCCCACAGATGCGTGAGGTCTTATCTGGTTTTACAACAGGTACTGTGGGGGCTGCCCATTCCGCGAACTGGACTGGCTGGATAATACCCAGTTCTTCAAGCCTTTCCAACTTGGACTCAACTTTCTCCAGCATTGAACAGGGCAAAGATCTAGCCCTGAAATATTTTGGGATGGCTTTTGGATCTACTTAAATTTTTCTTTCAAACCTTGATTTTTCTGAGTTTAACCTGAAAAAGTCCTTATACTTCCAGATGACTTCATCAAGGCCCCCTCCTTTAATTCAGTTGAATTTAATTTCTTGAAACCAGTCATGGCCCATTAGACGTGGTCCTTGCCCAGACACCACGATTAATGGAAGTTGGCAGATTGTTGCTCATTGCTCACAGGTGTTTCAGTCACCCCAACTACCTTGATGGCCTCCCCCATGTAGGTTGCCAATCTAGCTGACGTGTTCTGCAGCCTCAGAGGTATAGGGCTGCTCCCCTATGATGGTAGCAGCCACTCCTGTGTCTATTTCCATTCTTAATGGTCTACCATTGACCATTAACACCACTGTAACGGAGGTTACCTTGCCCGTCTTCACACTACTCGTCTGAAGAAGTTTCCAATCACTTCCATGGCCATGCAAAGCTTCCCGCTTCTGTGAATCTGCACACTTCTGGGGAATGGTTTCCCCAACACCTGGAGTACTGTACCAATCTAAGATTCATTCTCCTGACTATTCTAACTCCACCAGCCTCTGGATTTGCTTCCCGGTTTAAACCGGTCTCGTTCCTTTTGGTGCCGCTGCCAGTCTATCGCTTCTTGCCCTAACTGGTGGACCGCGCCATTCTGCGTGCTCTGAGATTCCTGGGCCCCTTCGTATTGTCATGTGAGAGTGCCTTTAAGAAATGGATGTTTATGCAATGTACCTTTAAGAAATGCAGTGATGTCAGAGTGTGGGTGGAGCTGGGTTTTTAGATCAGCCATTTTGCAGTTTTTGGTTTCAGTTTTGAGGAAAAGAGCTTGGGTGTGTCTGTGTTTGCAGTGAGCTGGATCTGCTGTGATTTCTGCCACGAAAGACTATCTCTGGATCATTTGGGTGATTTAAACTCATAACAGTAATGCCTTTAACCTGATGTGTTTCTGTTTAAAGGTGTTAAGTCTCTTGGATGTTGAAAGGAGTAACTCAAGGATTATTTAGTGTTGTATTATTTTGGGGGTTATCTTTGAAGTAAGGGGTGTTAAGTGATCCAATGTTTATTTAAAAGGTTAAGTTGAGTTCATGGAATAAACATTGTTTTGTGTTTAAAAACTCACGTGTCCATAATTGTAATCCCACACCTGGAGAACAAGCCATATGCTTCAAAAGCAACAATACATAAAAGGGAGAGGTTGGTTGAACTCCATGATACATTTTGGGGTTCTGAAAACCAAGCGATCCCTCAGCATATCGTTCAATGTTGTCCTGAAGTCACAGTTTTCGGCAATTTTCCTAAGGCTTGCTCTGTAGCATTCAATGGTCTCCCCTGGGGCTCTCCCTGTAAAATTAAATTTGATTGGTTGCAAAATTACTGGGGGCTTTAGGTGGTAGTGCTCATTTCCTAAATTCACTATTTCTATAAACGAGCTTGCGTCAGGTGTGTTGGGGACGTGAGGCTATGAACTAAATTATAAATTTGGGTACCGCATGCGCTTAACAATATCACCTTCTTCTTTCCCTGTTTCTCAACCCCGTTTGCTCTGAAGAAAAATTCTAGTCGCTCAAAATCTGCCGCCAATTTGCAGCGGATGTGCCGAAGGGATCTAATCGACAGGAATGTCTGCAGATCCCTTCCACTTCGCAAGCTTGGCTTTGACTGGACCAGTTTCCGAGCTGACAATCTCGCCAGCGCACCTGCTGCTTCCTTTTACCTCATCGCCAAATTTAGTCATTTGGCTCCGCTGGTAACCAACAAACAACAAACGTTTATTGGCACATAATGCTCCAAGATCGCCCCTTAAAGGGGCCAGCTACTGCAGAAAGTCAAAAGCATTTCAGTTGAAATAGCAGTTCTTTTGTGTAACAGAATGCATGTGCAGCTGAGAGGACATTAACTGGAACTGCGATTGTTGGGCACCAAAGGAACATTGGGCACCGACTGAAGTAAGAATCTGCCCTCTCTACACACTTCCTGCACACTGACCAGACACCCACATTCTTGTCCACATGGCCACACCTGAAAAGGACCAGAGTGGACCCTGGGGCCCATTTCTATGAACTCTGGCCTCCCCCAGCACAGAAACCGTCTGTGCCACCCAGCCAATTTCTGCAGCCTTAAACTCTCAATACCAGCGCTTCGAACTCACTTTCAAACTCCTCAATTAACTCTGCAGCTTTGATTCTTTGCGACAATGTGATGTGCAATTCTACGGCCCACAATGTGAAGAAATCATTCTCGTCTCAGCCTAAGTCAATTCTGATCAAGGCAGGAACCCCGGGCTGGATTCCCTGCAGAAACCACAAAACGCGATCGGCCGGAGAATCGGCTCCGACTCCGAAATCGGGTTTGACGCCGGTTTGGCGCCGGTTTGGCGCTGGTTTCTGATTCTCCGGACCCCCCAAGGCAACGGAATCGCAGGGCCTGCCGTGCGGCCCGGAGAATCGCATTATGAGGTGCCTCGACGACTGATTCTCCAGGGCCTGAGCTGTTCTGCGGCCCAAATGGGCCGAAGTCCCGACGGTGTGGTTCTAACCACCTGTAACAATCCTGAAGCTGGAGTGCTAGCTGAGGCGGCGGCGAGAGGAGGTAGGATTTGGCGTGGAGGGACTGCGGGCTCCCGTTACGGACACCGGCTGGGGGGGGCACCCTGCCAGGGTCGGGGGAGGGAAGGGGAAGGGGGGGGGACAGGCTGAGCAGTCGGGGAGCACCCGACACGACAGGGCGGTGCTCACGCAACGGGTGCCATTACGGCGGCCATCTTGTTGGCCACACACCCCAGGTGCTGGGTGAAAGCAGGGTTATCGGGCGTATGGGGGGGGGGGGGCGACCCCATCCCCAGCCACCCCACACAATCGGCCACACCCACCGGGGGACCACCGCGGGCCACACCGTCTGCAGCCCCCAGTGAGGGCAGTGCCATCAAGCGGTGGCAGCAGGAACAGGCGGTAAGAGCGGGGGCAGTGATGGGGCAGGGGTGGGGGTCATGTGTGGCCAGGGTGTGCGGTGCCAACCGGGATCACCATGTAGCCCATGGTACCAGGTTGTGCACGCGTGTATGCGCCATGATAACACTGTGTCCCCCTCACCCCTTGCAGATTAGAATGTTTGGGTACTACCCAGCGATGTTGGCTGCCGTGGCGGGGGCCGCTGCCCTGCATGCAGCCCTGTGGGAGCGCCAGCGCAGGCGGCTCAGAGAGACGGCGGAGGCTGCAGCAGAGGAGCGGGCTGCAGATGGGCAGCCGCCAGTCGCTCAGGCTGGAGGGCTGCCTGCCTGGTAGGCTGAGGAGGAGGAGGAACAAGACGAGGAGGAGGGGGAGGTGGTGGTGGTGGTGACAAGGAGGCGCCTGCTAAGGCCCCGCGTGTACCGACGCTGCATGTCCTTCGAGGAACTC
The DNA here is from genome assembly GCF_047496885.1 of Scyliorhinus torazame. Lineage (NCBI taxonomy): Eukaryota > Metazoa > Chordata > Chondrichthyes > Carcharhiniformes > Scyliorhinidae > Scyliorhinus > Scyliorhinus torazame. The sequence goes on along the minus strand of NC_092720.1, from coordinate 15,598,737 downwards.
CCGGACCGGGCATGCAGGAGGAGGCTGCGGATGAGCCGGGAGACTGTCGCTCACGACTGCCACATGATGCTACACCTGGCACCGCGTGGGAGTGGGGGAGGACACCCGCTACCGCTGGCCATCAAGGTGACGGTCACCCTCAACTTCTTTGCCTCGGGGTCGTTCCAGTCTCCGAATGGGGACCTGTCCGACAGCTCGCAGGCGTCGGTCCACAGGTGCATCCGCGCCATCATTGATGCCCTGTATACCCTTGCGGACCGGTACATCCAGTTCCCTATGGACCGCGCCCATCAGGGTGCCCAGGCAGTGGGATTCGCTGCCATCGCCAGGATGCCCCTGGTCCAGGGGGTCATGATGGGGTGCACACCACCCCTCCATTATATATACACGTGCGGCACAACGAGCCGGGGGCACTGGGTTGGCAGTGACAGCGGGTCCGGTCCATGGGATGGAGGATGATGACAACCCCTCTGCGATGAGCTCCGAGCTCCACATCGTTAGACAATGTCTGACTCATGGCCACAGTAGCACCTTCCACCTGGGTGGTCCCTGCATGAGAGCTAGCCAGTCCATCCGCATGGCCCTGACATATCGCTGGGGACAGGGTGATGGGGACGTCAGGGGAGAGGGGTGGTGGTGGTGGGGGGGGGGCTGCACGGTGCACCCACTGTGCTTCACTCTTCCACCGCCCCCCACCCACAGTGACCCTCACTTTCCGCCCCACGCCCGCACCCATCAGACAGGGCACAGAGGCAGCTTTCATCGGTGACAACATGTGTTTATTGTGCAGAGGTATATACAGTCTGTGCCCTCGCTCCTATAACTGAACTGTGCTCTGCACCCGTGCCAACTTAACTGGTGTCTAACTTTCTGGCCTTACGGGCCCTATCACTGTGCCTAGGTGGTTCCCCAGACGGTACAGCAGGAGTGGAGGTGGACTGCTGTGACTCCTGCCCCGCGACAATGGGACGTTGGCGCACGTTTCCAGGGTAGCCCCGCGTGGAGGGGCCCAGCTGCTCCTCAGGCATCGCGGCTGGCGCGGTGCCCCCCTGTTCTGCCCGCGGCCCACCAGATGCACCAGGCACAGGATGGGGGGAGTCCGAGGTGCTGCGCTGTTCCAGCACCTCCCCTGCGGGAGTCACCGGCATGGGTCTCGGCACCTCACCCTCTCTCGAGGTGCCCGATGGCCCCCAGGCTACTCCATGGGATGGGGGTGTGAGCGGAGCCACCCCCCCGAGGCCCCCCCCTCCCGCCACCTGGCGCTGCCAGTCCTGGAGGCCCACTCTGGTATCGATCAGGGTCTGGACGTTAGCGACCATGGAGCTCAGGGAGTGGGCCATCCCTGTCTGGGTCTGTGCGACGCCGGCCAGCACCTGGGCAATGGCGCCGATGCTCTCAGCAATGGCCCGCTGAGACTGGCCCACGCTGAGGAGCGGCACTGCGATCTGCAGCTGGCTCTGGCTCAGGGCTGCCTGTGAGTGGGCAGCCCTGACCTGGGCCACGGCCCCAGCCTGCACAGAATGCCCCAGACCTTGCATAACCTGACCCATGTCCGACACCATCACCCTCATTGCCTCTACCGCGGACGCCAAGGTGCGGTTTTGGTCTGGGTGGCACGCATGAGCGGCACCACTCCTGCTCCTGGGGTGAGGGGATGGGGTGAGGGGGTGGGGTAAGGGGGTGGGGTGAGGGGGTGGGGTGAGGGGGTGGGGTGAGGGGGTGGGGTGGAGGGGTGGGGTGAGGGGGTGAGGTGAGCGGGTGGGGTGAGGGGGTGGGGTGAGGGGGTGAGTTGAGGGGGTGGGGTGAGGGGGTGGGGTGGGTGGGTGGGGTGAGGGGGTGGGGTGAGGGGGTTGTGTGAGGGTCTGGGGTGAGGGGGTGGGGTGAGGGGGTGGGGTGAGGGGGTGGGGTGAGGGGGTGGGGTGGAGGGGTGGGGTGAGGGGGTGAGGTGAGCGGGTGGGGTGAGGGGGTGAGTTGAGGGGGTGGGGTGAGGGGGTGGGGTGGGGTGAGGGGCTGAGGTGAGGGGGTGGGGTGAGGGGGTGGGTGAGGGGGTGGGGTGAGGGTGTGTGGTGAGGGGGTGTGGAGAGGGGGTGGGGTGAGAGGGTGGGGTGAGGGGGTGGGGTGGGGGGGGTGGAGAGGGGGTGGGGTGAGAGGGTGGGGTGAGGGGGTGGGGTGGGGGTGGGGGGGCTGGGCACACATGTGCCATGAGGGGCCGCGGCCAGGCAGGGGGGTCTCACTTGGTGGCGCGCCTCCGACCTCGGCATCGGCAACCTCTTGCTCCTCCGGTCTGCCAACAATGTCCATTACCCTCTGCTCGGGCACGGTGAAGGGACCCAGTTCTGGTGGTTGTCCTCCGGCCTTCTCCCGCTCCCGGCGGTTATGCACGGACTTCTCCTGGGGTGGGGGGGGAAACACCATCAGCGACAGTGTTAGACGGTCCGACGCCTGCAGCCCAGGGGTTGGGTCTCTGATGGCATCAGTGCACAGGGCACCCGGTCATTGCGGCTGGCATGGGTGGGTGCAGCCATGTGGGTCAGGGTGGGGTGGGACTGTCCCCCGTGGGGGGGGGGGGGGGAGTACTCACCCTGGCTGCCCTGAGGAGGTGGTGCAGCTTCCTCCGGCACTGGTCAGCTATCCTGGCCACCGGCCCGAGGGCGCTGTGGTCTCAGTCACCTCTGCACAGGCACCACGAACGACGGTGCCTGTTGCTCTGTGGCCCGGCCCGGGCTACTCCGCCCGCCTCCTCTCCTCCATGGCGTCCGGGAGGGTGTCCAACCACCGTCCCTCAACACGGGGCTGCTTGTCTGGCGACCATCCTGTCTGCGACGCTGTGTGGGGGGGGAGGGGAGAATTGTTAAGTCCAGCAATAGCGTCGCGCCAATGACGCAACCTGCGAATCGGCGGCTGGTCCGTTGGGCCTTCCACAATGCGCCCATGCTGGCCCCGTAGGAGCGGTTCAATCGCTCCACCTGTGGACCCGATGACGCCGTCGTGAAAACTGTTTTCATGACGGCATCAACACTTAGCCTCATTTTGGGAGAATCCAGCTCCAGCTTTCGGACAAGTCAGCAGAGTGTGCACAGAATCCTTCCCAGACAATCACACCCAGAGAATCCTTCTCAGTGAATCACTCCCAGAGAATCATTTCCAGTTAATCATTCCCAGGTAATCATGTGTGCACCTTCCAGGCAGTTTGCAAGATGGAGTTCAGCATCTTGAGTGAGGTAACCGATGTAACGGTGGGCACTTTGGGGTTTTATAAATGCCTCAATTCCCTGACGCCAACTTGTGAGCAGATTGAACTAACACCCATAGAGCCATGGAAAAGTTACAGCACAGGAAGAGCCCATTCAGCACATCTTTGTCCAGGCCAGCCAGAGGAGACCCAAGTGCCCTTCCTCATCCCACCTTCCACCCGGTCCGTATGCTGTATCTTACAGCACTTAAGGTTCACATCCAGGTACTTTTTAAAAGAGTTTAGAGTCTCTGCCTCCACCACCAACTCGGGCAGTGAATTCCAGACTGCCACCACACTCGGTGTAAAAAAGTGCTTCCTCATGTCCCCTCCACACCTGCAGCCACTTATCTTGAATCTATGTCCCCTGGTTCTAGAATACTCCTCCAATTTTACCCTGTCCACCCGATCTCTTCCCCTCCCGTGCCCAACGCCCCGACTTGACAGGAGAATGAGATTTCCCCTACATTCGGCGCCCTTGTGTACGTTTTTGAGCGGGAGGGAGGAAGAAGGCCCGAATAGTGAGCTGGGCAGGGGAGCAGATTCACTGCCACAGAGTGAACACACGCCCGTATCATCTGGACACGGCGGGGGGAAAGAAATCCCCAACTGAACATTACAAGATAGCCTTCAGTGATTGTCTCAAGTACAACAGCAAAAAAAAAAGCCAAACACTCGATATACATCACGCTGCCAAAATATTTGAACAGTGGTGACTGGTCAGCCAGCTAACCAGCAACTTGCCAGATTTGTTGGCTGGGGCCTTTGATTATTTTCCTCAACACGGCTAATTTCACGCTGTTTTTTTTCAATGAAGAGTAAAGTTAATTCAGCCGACAATGCCACAGCTGGACTTAAGTATACACCTCCTAGCATGTGTTCAATGAGCTGATGATCCACATCCTTGAGGGACTAAAGACTGCCTTCATTCTGCAGTGTCCTGCAGAGTGGAGTCCGTAGCAAAAGCCTTCTTTAATTATGAACATATGCCGCGCTCAGCCACCTTGTTTGATTCACGAGCGGGCAAGGTGTTTGGGAGCGAAGGTGATATGAGCTAAGGGGCAACATAGGAGGCGGGTGGGTGTTGGGGGGGGGTGGGGGGGGGGGAGGTTGCAGGGGTTTGGAAGGTGGTTGGAGAGCTGAGGTGGGGCCTAACGTACTTCGACAAAGCCTGGGGGCTGCTTACGGGCCTTGGCTTCGGCCCATTGTCAGCAAACAGCATGTTGTTTTGAGAACAGCTTGCTAATGACATTAGCTTTCAGAAGTGGAGATGTTGTGGTTGTGACTGGCACAAGCCCATTGAGGTTGCGTGGTCAAACTGCCCTGATTAATTGGCATTGTTGTTTGTTTTTCTTTCCCGGGTGGGGGAGGGGGGGGGTGGCATTGAGTGAGGTAAAGATACACCTTGACACGTGGCGTACCTTTGATTAGCCTGTCCGCAGGCTGGCGAACAGATGCCTCGCTCTTAAATAGCCGAGGTTCAAGACAAGGTCTTGCTGGGCTTTAAGGATTGGGGTTTGAAGAATTGGGCTGTGTAATAAGCGAGTGAGGAGGGGAGCTGAGGGGTGGGGTGGGGGGAGGGGAGGGAGTTGTGGGGAGGGGGGGGGGGGATTAGGGCTTCCCCTTTGAGAATCAGTCCTCTGTGACATATGAGGTAAATAACAAAAACGATATATATACACAAGCGGGTGGAAAATAAAATTGAAGCGGACAATAATTGCCAGGAAACTCTTGCGGTGAGGCACCTGTTCGTATGAGGAAGAGTCTATTTACTGGGACATTTGAGAACGGTTCATTTGAAAGGAATGTCTTGGCAGCTGTTGCCTTTACCTGGCGCACAGGTGATCGCCCACAATTCAGGATGTTTGCTGAAAACATGGGGATTCAAAACCACTAACGACAGCTAGAGTTGAAAAGCGATCCCCCCCCGTTGTCAATATTCACCACCCCTCGAGTCACTAATCTGCAATACACATATACTGTCAATTAACAAAACCTGAGGTTGAAAGCACCCTTCACAACTCAGGACATCCCAAGGCACTTTGCAACCAATAATGTCATTTGAAGTGCCGCTGTTATAATGCGGGGAGCACAGCAAATCCTGGGGATGACCACTCACCAGAAACTGAACTGGACTAGCCACATTAACACTGTGGCTTCCAGGGCAGGTCAAAGGAATCCCACGGTGAGCAACTCACCTCCTGACCCCCCCAAGGCCTGTCCACCATCTACAAGGCACCAAGTCAGGAGTGTGATGGAGTACTCTGCACTTGTCTGGATGAGTGCAGCTCCGACAATACTCAAGAAGCTCAACACCATCCAGGTCAAAGCAGCCCCGTTTGATTGCTCCGTTTAACATTTAAACCCGCCATCACCGACGAACAGTGGCAGCCGTGTATACCATCGACAAGATGCACTGCAGGACCTCACCAAGGCACCTTCCAAACCCACGGCCGCTACCATCTAGTAGGATAAGAGCAGCAGGTACCTGGGAAACCCACCTCCTGGAGGTTCCCCTCCAAGTCACTCACCACCCTGACTTGGAAATATATCGCCGTTCCTTCACTGTCGATGGGGCAACATCCTGGAGCTCCCTCCCTAACAGCACAGTGGGTGCACCTACACCACATGGACTGCAGCGGTTGAAGAAGTTGGCTCACCATCACCTTCTCCAGGGCAATTAGGGATGGGCAATAAATGCTGGCCGAGCCAGCGAAGCCCACATCCCGTAAATTAGTTTTTAAAAACATTCCACAAGCAGCAAAGTAATAATAATCAGATCATCTGTTTTATTGAAATTCAATAAATTCATTTTCATTTCATGATTGATAACGTTGTTGGAGGAATCAATATTGACCAGGGCACCAGGGAGATGTCCACTGTTCTTCCATCTTCAGTATTGACCCGCGCACCAGGGAGATGTCCACTGTTCTTCCGTCTTCAGTATTGACCAGGGCACCAGGGAGATGTCCACTGTTCTTCCATCTTCAGTATTGACCCGCGCACCAGGGAGATGTCCACTGTTCTTCCGTCTTCAGTATTGACCAGGGCACCAGGGAGCTGTCCATTGTTCTTCCGTCTTCAATATTGACCAGGACACCAGGGAGATGTTCATTGTTCTTCCGTCATCAATATTGACCAGTGCACAAGGGAGATGCCCACTGTTCTTCCATCTTCAATATTGACCAGGGCACCAGGGAGATGTTCACTGTTCTTCCATCTTCAGTATTGACCAGGGCACCAGGGAGATGTCCACTGTTCTTCCATCTTCAGTATTGACCAGGACACCAGGGAGATAATCACTGTTCTTCCATCTTCAATATTGACAAGCGCACAAGGGAGATGTCCACTGTTCTTCCGTCTTCAATATTGACCAGCGCACCAGGGAGATGTCCACTGTTCTTCCGTCTTCAATATTGACGAGGGCACCAGGGAGATGTTCACTGTTCTTCCATCTTCAATATTGACCAGGGCACCAGGGAGATGTTCACTGTTCTTCCATCTTCAGTATTGACCAGGGCATCAGGGAGATGTCCACTGTTCTTCCATCTTCAATATTGACAAGCGCACCAGGGAGATGTTCACTGTTCTTCCATCTTCAATATTGACCAGGGCACCAGGGAGATGTTCACTGTTCTTCCATCTTCAGTATTGACCAGGGCATCAGGGAGATGTTCACTGTTCTTCCGTCTTCAATATTGACCAGGACACCAGGGAGATGTCCACTGTTCTTCCGTCTTCAGTATTGACCAGGACACCAGGGAGATGTCCACTGTTCTTCCGTCTTCAATATTGACCAGGACACCAGGGAGATGTCCACTGTTCTTCCTTCTTCAGTATTGACCAGGGCACCAGGGAGATGTTCACTGTTCTTCAGTCTTCAATATTGACCAGGACACGAGGGAGATGTTCATTCTTCTTCAATCTACAGTATTGACCAGGACACCAGGCAGATGTTCACGGTTCTTCCGTCTTCAATATTGACCAGCGCACCAGGGAGATGTCCACTGTTCTTCCATCTTCAATATTGACCAGGGCACCAGGGAGATGTTCACTGTTCTTCCGTCTTCAATATTGACCAGGGCACCAGGGAGATGTCCACTGTTCTTCCGTCTTCAGTCAAGATGTTCACTGTTCTTCAGTCTTCAATATTGACCAGGACACGAGGGAGATGTTCATTCTTCTTCAATCTACAGTATTGACCAGGACACCAGGCAGATGTTCACTGTTCTTCCGTCTTCAATGTTGAGCAGCGCACCAGGGAGATGTCCACTGTTCTTCCATCTTCAATATTGACCAGGGCACCAGGGAGATGTTCACTGTTCTTCCGTCTTCAGTATTGACCAGGGCACCAGGGAGATGTTCACTGTTCTTCCATCTACAATATTGACCAGGACACCAGGGAGATGTTCATTCTTCTTCCGTCTTCAGTATCGACCAGGACACCAGGGAGATGTTCTCTGTTCTTCCGTCTTCAATATTGACCAGGACACCAGGGAGATGTCCACTGTTCTTCAGTCTTCAATATTGACGAGGACACCAGGGAGATGTCCACTGTTCTTCCGTCTTCAGTATTTACCAGGACACCAGGGAGATGTTCACTGTTCTTCCGTCTTCAATATTGACCAGGGCACCAGAGAGATGTCCACTGTTCTATCGTCTTCAATATTGACCAGCGCACCAGGGAGATGTCCTCTGTTCTTCCATCTTCAGTATTGACCAGGGCACCAGGGAGATGTCCACTGTTCTTCCTTCTTCAATATTGACCACGGCACCAGGGAGATGTTCACTGTTCTTCCGTCTTCAGTGTTGACCCACGCACCAGGGAGATGTCCACTGTTCTTACGTCTTCAATATGACCAGGACACCAGGGAGATGTCCACTGTTCTTCCTTCTTCAGTATTGACCAGGGCACCAGAGAGATGACCGCTCTTCTTCCGTCTTCAGAATTGACCAGGACACCAGGGAGATGTCCACTGTTCTTCCGTCTTCAGTATTGACCAGGGCACCAAGGAGACGTCCACTATTCTTCCGTCTTCAATATTGACCAGGACACCAGGCAGATGTTCACTGTTCTTCCATCTTCAATGTTGACCAGCGCACCAGGGAGATGTCCACTGTTCTTCCATCTTCAATATTGACCAGGGCACCAGGGAGATGTTCACTGTTCTTCCGTCTTCAGTATTAACCAGGGCACCAGGGAGATATTCACTGTTCTTCCGTCTACAATATTGACCAGGACACCAGGGAGATGTTCATTCTTCTTCCGTCTTCAGTATCGACCAGGACACCAGGGAGATGTTCTCTGTTCTTCCGTCTTCAATATTGACAAGGACACCAGGGAGATGTCCACTGTTCTTCAGTCTTCAATATTGACGAGGACACCAGGGATATGTCCACTGTTCTTCCGTCTTCAATATTGACCAGGACACCAGGGAGATGTTCACTGTTCTTCCGTCTTAAGTATTGACCAGGACACCAGGGAGATGTTCACTGTTCTTCCGTCTTCAATATTGACCAGGGCACCAGAGAGATGTCCACTGTTCTTCCTTCTTCAATATTGACCAGGACACCAGGGAGATGTTCACTGTTCTTCCGTCTTCAATATTGACCAGGGCACCAGAGAGATGTCCACTGTTCTTCCTTCTTCAGTATTGACCAGGGCACCAGGGAGATGTTCACTAGTCTTCCGTCTTCAGTATTGACCAGGGCACCAGGGAGATGTGCACTGTTCTTCCGTCTTCAGTATTGACCAGTGCACCAAGGAGATGTCCACTGTTCTTCCGTCTTCAATATTGACCAGGACACCAGGGAGATGTTCATTCTTCTTCCGTCTTCAGTATTGACCTAGACAGCAGGGAGATGTTCTCTGATCTTCCGTCTTGAGTATTGACCAGGACACCAGGGAGATGTCCACTTTTCTTCAGTCTTCAATATTGACGAGGACACCAGGGATATGTCCACTGTTCTTCCGTCTTCAATATTGACCAGGACACCAGGGAGATGTTCACTGTTCTTCCATCTTAAGTATTGACCAGGACACCAGGGAGATGTTCACTGTTCTTCCGTCTTCAATATTGACCAGGGCACCAGAGAGATGTCCACTGTTCTTCCTTCTTCAGTATTGACCAGGGCACCAGGGAGATGTTCACTAGTCTTCCATCTTTAGTATTGACCAGGGCACCAGGGAGATGTTCACTGTTCTTCCGTCTTCAGCATTGACCAGGACACCAGGGAGATGTCCACTGTTCTTCCGTCTTCAGTATTTACCAGGACACCAGGGAGATGTTCACTGTTCTTCCGTCTTCAGTGTTGACCCACGCAACAGGGAGATGTCCACTGTTCTTACGTCTTCAGTATGACCAGGACACCAGGGAGATGTCCACTGTTCTTCCTTCTTCAGTATTGACCAGGGCACCAGAGAGATGCCCGTCTTCTTCCGTCTTCAGTATTGACCAGGACACCAGGGAGATGTCCACTGTTCTTCCGTCTTCAGTATTGACCAGGGCACCAAGGAGATGTCCACTGTTCTTCCGTCTTCAATATTGACCAGGACACCAGGGAGATGTCCACTGTTCTTCCGTCTTCAGTATGACCAGGACACTAGGAAGATGTTCACTGTTCTTCCTTCTTCAATATTGACCAGGACACCAAGGAGATGACCACTGTTCTTCCATTTTCAGTATTGACCAGTGCACCAAGGAGATGTCCACTGTTCTTCCGTCTTCAATATTGACCAGGACACCAGGGAGATATCCACTGTTCTTCCATTTTCAGTATTGACCAGTGCACCAAGGAGATGTCCACTGTCCTTCCGTTTTCAATATTGACCAGGACACCAGGGAGATGTCCACTGTTCTTCCGTCTTCAGTATTGACCACGGCACCAAGGAGATGTCCACTGTTCTTCCTTCTTCAGTATTGACCAGCGCACCAGCGAGATGTTCACTGTTCTTCCGTCTTCAATATTGACCAGCGCACCAAGGAGATGTCCACTGTTCTTCCTTCTTCATTATTGACCAGCACACCAGGGAGATGTCCACTGTTCTTCCTTCTTCAGTATTGACCAGAACACCAGGGAGATATCCACTGTTCTTCCATCTTCAGTATTGACCAGGACACCAGGGAGATGTCCGCTGTTCTTCCGTCTTCACTATTGACCAGGGCACCAGGGAGATGTCCACTGTTCTTCCGTCTTCAGTATGGACCAGGGCACCAGGGAGATGTCCACTGTTTTTCCATCTTCAGTATTGACCAGGACACCAGGGAGTTGTCCACTGTTCTTCCGTCTTCACTATTGACCAACGCACCAGCGAAATGTTCACTGTTCTTCCGACTTCAATATTGACCAGCGCACCAGGGAGATGTCCACTGTTCTTCCTTCTTCAGTATTGACCAGAACACCAGGGAGATATCCACTGTTCTTCCGTCTTCAGTATTGACCAGGACACCAGGGAGTTGTCCACTGTTCTTCCGTCTTCACTATTGACCAGCGCACCAGCGAGATGTTCACTGTTCTTCCGACTTCAATATTGACCAGGGCACCAGGGAGATGTCCACTGTTCTTCCGTCTTCAATATTGACCAGGGCACCAGGGAGGTGTCCACTGTTCTTCCGTCTTCACTATTGGCCAGGGCACCAGGGATATGTCTATTCTACTTCCTTTACTTCCATCTGAAAGGACAGACAAGAGGCTGGATTCTCCGCAGCCCCGCACCGAAATTTCGTTTGGCGCGGGGGCAGAGAATCAAAGTTCCTGATGGAATCGGCTGCAGCGCCCGTCCGGCGATTCTCCGGGCCCCGAAAATCCGCTCGTTCGCGTATTACGCCACGCAGCTGGGGGGTCATTGCTATGGCCGGACGGGACTCTCCCGTGGCAGCTGCAGACTCAGTGCACGGCATCCTGGTGGTTGACAGGGGGATCAGGTACCGAGGGGGGCCTTATGGGTGGTCGGGAGAGAGACCGGGCCAGTGGGATCCTTGGGTGCGCAGCCGATCGGGGCAGTCTACATCTGCCAGATGCCTCCGCTGTCCGAGTCCGACATGGCGTTTGGCGTGGCCGCTGGAGACCGCCGCCGTGCATATGCGCGGACCCGGAACTGGAAGTGCGGGGGCCCGTATCAGTAGCCAATGCTGCGTGAAGCACTCCAGCTCCCTGCCAGCCCCCTGCAGGTGGGTGAATCGGCTGGTATTTATTTCAGGAACATTGGGAGTGCAACGCCAGCATTTTGTTGCCGGCCTGGGGACATAGCCCCATTTTGTGGGAATCCAGCCCAAGACCTTGGTTTCAACAACCCATCGAAACCACGTCCAACCGCACAGATCACCCAAGAGGGACTAATCGTTGTCCGACTGGGATGTCAGCCTGGGTTGTGGATCATGGCTCTGGAGCAGGTTTCAAACCCATGACTTTCTTCCTCAGAGAGGGAAAGAGAGAGCAACCAACTGAGTCACCGCTCACATCTTTATCCGTATCTACCTGCCAACCAGAGTGAAAGGTGAGAGTGGTCCTGGGAAGGTGGTAATACAAAGAACAAAGAACAAAGAAATGTACAGCACAGGAACAGGCCCTTCGGCCCTCCAAGCCCGTGCCGACCATACTGCCCGACTAAACTACAATCTTCTACACTTCCTGGGTCCGTATCCTTCTATTCCCATCCTATTCATATATTTGTCAAGATGCCCCTTAAATGTCCCTATCGTCCCTGCCTCCACTACCTCCTCCGGTAGTGAGTTCCAGGCACCCACTACCCTCTGCGTAAAAAACTTGCCTCGTACATCTACTCTAAATTTTGCCCCTCTCACCTTAAACCTATGCCCCCTAGTAATTGACCCCTCTACCCTGGGGAAAAGCCTCTGACTATCCACTCTGTCTATGCCCCTCATAATTTTGTATACCTCTATCAGGTCGCCCCTCAACCTCCTTCGTTCCAGTGAGAACAAACCGAGTTTATTCAATCGCTCCTCATAGCTTATGCCCTCCATACCAGGCAACATTCTGGTAAATCTCTTCTGCACCCTCTCTAAAGCCTCCACATCCTTCTGGTAGTGTGGCGACCAGAATTGAACACTATACTCCAAGTGTGGCCTAACTAAGGTTCTATACAGCTGCAACATGACTTGCCAATTCTTATACTCAATGCCCCGGCCAATGAAGGCAAGCATGCCGTATGCCTTCTTGACTACCTTCTCCACCTGTGTAGCCCCTTTCAGTGATCTGTGGACCTGTACTCCTAGATCTCTTTGACTTTCAATACTCTTGAGGGTTCTACCATTCACTGTATATTCCCTACCTGCATTAGCCCTTCCAAAATGCATTACCTCACATTTGTCCAGGTTAAACTCCATCTGCCATCTCTCCGCCCAAGTCTCCAGACAATCTAAATCCTGCTGTATCCTCAGACAGTCCTCATCGCTATCCGCAATTCCACCAACCTTTGTGTCGTCTGCAAACTTACTAATCAGACCAGTTACATTTTCCTCCAAATCATTTATATATACTACAAAGAGCAAAGGTCCCAGCACTGATCCCTGTGGAACACCACTGGTCACAGCCCTCCAATTAGAAAAGCATCCCTCCATTGCTACCCTCTGCCTTCTATGGCCTAGCCAGTTCTGTATCCACCTTGCCAGTTCACCCCTGATCCCGTGTGACTTCACCTTTTGTACTAGTCTACCATGAGGGACCTTGTCAAAGGCCTTACTGAAGTCCATATAGACAACATCTACTGCCCTACCTGCATCAATCATCTTAGTGACCTCCTCGAAAAACTCTATCAAGTTAGTGAGACACGACCTCCCCTTCACAAAACCGTGCTGCCTCTCACTAATACGTCCATTTGCTTCCAAATGGGAGTAGATCCTGTCTCGAAGAATTCTCTCCAGTAATTTCCCTACCACTGAAGTAAGGCTCACCGGCCTGTAGTTCCCGGGATTATCCCTGCCAACCTTCTTAAACAGAGGAACAACATTGGCTATTCTCCAGTCCTCCGGGACATCCCCTGAAGACAGCGAGGATCCAAAGATTTCTGTCAAGGCCTCAGCAATTTCCTCTCCAGCCTCCTTCAGTATTCTGGGGTAGATCCCATCCGGCCCTGGGGACTTATCTACCTTAATATTTTTTAAGACACCCAACACCTCGTCTTTTTGGGCTGGTGTCACTGGGCTGGTGATCCAGAGACCCAGGGGAATGCTCTCAGGCCCAGGCTTCAAATCATAGCAGATGATGAAATTAGAATTCAATAAAAATCTGGAATTAAGTAATTAAGGTGACCTTAAAACCGTTGCCAATTGTTGTAAAAACCCATCTGTTTCACTAATGTCCTTTAGAGGTGGAAATCTGACGTCCTGTGGCGTTTCTTCTGTGATGTAACCATTCTATAATTCTAAAACTCTATGCAACTTCCTTACAGGCACAGGAAGGTCTTTCTGCAATTATGAACGGCACGGTAGCACAGTGGTTAGCACTGTTGCTTCATAGGCTTGGGTCACTGTCTGTGCGGAGTCTGCACGTTCTCCCCGTGTCTGCGTGGGGTTCCTCCAGGTGCTCCGGTTTCCTCCCACAAATCCAGAAAGGCGTGCTTGTTAAGTGAATCGGACATTCTGAATTCTCCCTCCGTGTACCCGAACAGGCGCCGGAATGTGGCGACGAGGAGATTTTCACAGTAACTTCATTGCAATGTTAATCTAAACCTACTTGTAAGACTAATAAAGATTATTATTACACAGGGTCTTGGTGAGGCCACACCGAGAATATTGTGCACAGGTTTGGTCTCCTTATCTGAGGAAGGATGTTCTTGCTCTAGAGGGAGTGCAGCGAAGGTTTACCAGACTGATCCCTGGGATGGTGGGACTGATGTATGAGGAGAGATTGAGTCAATTAGGATTATATTCGCTGGAGTTTATAAGAATGAGGGGAATCTCATAGACACCTATAAAATTCTAACAGGACTGGACAGGGTAGATGCAGGAAGAATGTTGGTGCGGTGGTGGGGGTCCAGAACCGGGACTCCGTGTGAGGATACGGGCTAGACCATTTAGGAGGTGGGTGAAGAGAATTTTCTTCACTGAGTGGTGAGTCTGTGAAATTCGCCGCCACAGAAAGTAGTTGAGGCTAAAATATTGTCCGTTTTCAAGGAGTTAGGTATAGCATTTGGGACGAAAGGGAAAGGGATCAAAGCATATGGGAATGCCAGGAACAGGTTCTTGAGGTGGATGATCAGCCATGATCGAATGGCTGAGCAGGCTGGATGGGCCGAATGGCCTCCTCCTGCTTTTACTTCCTATGGGTCTTTTTCCAATTCAGGGGCAATTTAGCGTGGCCAATCCACCCACCCTGCACATCTTTGGTGTGTGGGAGCGAGACCCACACAGTCACGGGTAGATTGTGCAAGCTCCACACGGACAGTGACCCGGGGCCGGGCTCGAACCTGGGTCCATAAGACCATAAGACATAGGAGCTGAATTAGGCCACTCGGCCCATCGAGTCTGCTCCGCCATTCAATCATGGATGATATTTTTCTCATCCCCGTTCTCCTGCCTTCTCCCCATAACCCCTGATCCCCTTATTGATCAGGAACCTATCTATCTCTGTCGTAAAGACACTCAGTGATTTGGCCTCCACAGCCTTCTGCGGCAAAGAGTTCCAGCCTTTTACAGCCTCAGAAGTACATCCCTGGTCTTGTATTCTAGCCCTCTCGACATGAATGCGAACATTGCATTTGCCTTCTTAACTGCCGACTGAACCTGCACATTAACCTTAAGAGAATCGTGAACAAGGACTCCCAAGTCCCTTTGTGCTTCTGATTTCCTAAGCATTTCCACATTTAGAAATTAAATGAAAATGATGAGAATCGCTTATTGTCACAAGTAGGCTTCAAATGAAGTTACTGTGAAAAGCCCCTAGTTGCCAAAATGCAGTGCCTTTTCGGGAAGGTTGGTACGGGCGCTTCTGGCCTTGTTCTGCTTTACAAGCCAGTTGTTTAGCCCACTGGGCTAAACCAATCCCTAGTCTATGCGTAAATTCCTCCTTCCAAAGTGCATAACCTCACACTTTTCCACATTGTATTTCATCTGCCACTTCTTTGCCCACTCTCCTAGCCTGTCCAAATCCTTCTGCAGCCCCCTCAATACTACCTGTCCCTCTACAGATCTTTGTATTATCTGCAAACTTAGCAACAGTGCCTTCAGTTCCTTCCATCAGATCATTAATGTATATTGTGAAAAGTTGTGGTCCCAGCACCGACCCCTGAGGCACACCACTAGTCACCGGCTGCCATCCTGAAAAAGACCCCTTTATCCCTACTCTCTGCCTTCTGCCAGTCAGCCAATCCTCTATCTATGCCAGGATCCTACCCTTAACACTATGGGCTCCTAACTAATTTAACAGTCTCCCAGACGGCACCTTGTCAAAGGCCTTCTGGAAATCTAAATAAACCATGTCCACTAGTTCTACTTTGTCTAACTTCCTTGTTACCTCCTCAAAGAACTCTAACAGATTTGTCAGACATGACCTCCTTTGACAAAGCCGTGCTGACTCAGTCCTTTTTTATCATGCACTTCCAAGTACTCCGCGATCTCATCTTTAATATAATAATAATCGCTTATTGTCACAAGTAGGCTTCAATGAAGCTACTGTGAAAAGCCCCTAGTCGCCACATTCCGGCGCCTGTTCGGGGAGGCCGGTACGGGAAAATAATGGGCTGTAAAATCTCACCAATGACCGAAGTCAGGCTAACCGGCCTATCATTTCCCGTCTTCTGCCTCCCTCCCTTCTTAAACAGTGGTGTTACATTAGCCACTTTCCAGACCTCTACGACCCTTCCTGCCTCCAGTGATTCCTGAAAGATCATCACCAATGCATCCTCAATCTCGTCAGCTATCTCTTTTAGAACCCTGGGGTGTAGTCCATCTGGTCCAGGTGATTTATCCACCTTCAAACCTTTCAGTTTTCCCAAAACCTTCTCCTTAGTGATGGCCACTGCACTCACCTCTGCCCCCTGGTTCTCCTGGAGCTCTGGCATCCCACTGGTGTCTTCCACGATGAAGGCTGATGCAAAGTAACTATTCAGTTTGTCTGCCGTTTCTTTGTTTCCTATTATTCCTTCACCAGCCATGTTTTCCAGTGGTCCAATGTCTATTTTTGCCTCTCTCTTACCTTTTATATATTGAAAAAAAACTCTTCCTATCTTCTTTTATATCGCTAGCTAGCTTGCACTCATATTTCATCTTCTCTCCACTTATTACTTTTTTAGTTGTCCTCTGCTCGCTTTTAAAGGCTTCCCAATCCTCTGGTTTCCCACTAATTCTCGCTACTTTGTATGTTTTTCTTTAGCTTTTATGCTGTCCTTGACTTCCCTCGTCAACCATGGATGCCTTGTCCTCCCCTTAGCATGTTTCCTCCTCCTTGGGATGAATTTCTGCTGTGCCTCCTGAATAACTTCCAAAAACTCCTGCCATTGCTGTTCCACTGTCTTCCCTGCTAGGCTCGTTTTCCAATCAACTCTGGCCAGCTCCTCCCTCATGTCTTTGTAGTTACCCTCATTTAATTGTAATACTGTTACATCTGATTCCAGCTTCTCCCTCTCAAACTTCAGGGTACATTCTATCATATTGTGGTCTCTGCTCCCTAAGGGTTCCTTCACCTTAAGATTCCTAATCAAGTCTGCCTCATTACACATCACCAAATCCAGAATTGCCTGTTTCCTAGTGGGCTCTGTCACAAGCTGCTCCAAAGAAAATCTCTTAAACATTCCACAAATTCCTTTTCTTGGGATCCACTAACAGCCTGATTTTCCCAGTCCACCTGCATATTGAAGTCCCCCATGATGATTGGAATATTGCCTTTTTTACATGCCTTTTCTATCTCCTGATTTATTTTCTGCCCCACCTCCTGACTACTGCTAGGGGGCCTGTACATAACTCCCATCAGGGTCTTTTTACCTTTGCAATTCCTCAACTCTACCCACAGAGATTCTGTGGCTTCTGATCCTATATCGCTCCTTGCTATCGATTTAGCTTCATTCCTTACTAACAATGCAACCCCGCCCTCTTTGCCTATCTGCCTGTCCTTTCGATAGGACACATATCCTTGTATATTTAAATCCTTGGCACCACGGTTCTCCCCGTGTCTATCTGGATTTCCTCCGGGTGCTCCGGTTTCCTCCCACAATTTGCATTTGATATGGTTCCCCACGGTATGCTCATTCAGAAAGTTAGGGGGCATGGGACACAGGGAAATTTGGCTGTCTGGATACAGAATTGGCTGGCCGAAAGAAGACAGCGAGTGGTAGTGGGTGGAAAGTATTCCGCCTGGAGGTCGGTGAACAGTGGTGTCCCGCAGGTAACTGTTCTGGGACCTCTGCTCTTTGTGGTTTTTATAAATGACTTGGATGAGGAAGTGGAAGGGTGGGTTGGAAACTTTGCCGATGACACAAAGGTTGAGGGAGTTGTAGATAGTGTTGAGGGCTGTTACAGGTTACAACAGGACATTGACAGGATGCAGAGCTGGGCTGAGAAGTGGCAGATGGAGTTCAACCTTGATAAATGTGAAGTGATTCATTTCGGAAGGTCCAATTTGATGCTGAATACAGGGTTAAAGGCGGGATTCTTGGAAGTGTGGAGGAACAGAGAGATCTTGGGGTCCACGTACATAGATCCCTCATAGTTGCCACCCAGGTTGGTAGGTTTGTTGAGAAGGCGTATGGTGTGTTGGCTTTCATTAACAGGGGGATTGAGTTTAAGAGCCGCGAGGTTTTGCTGCAGCTTTTTTAAAACCCTAGTTAGACCACGCTTGGAATATTGGGCACTATTGGGCGCTATTCCTCCCCTCCATGCCGGGTGGGAGAATCGCCGGGGCACCGCGCGAATCGTGCCACGCCACCCCGACCCCCGCACGCGATTCTCCCACCCCCCAGAAACCAGCGGCGCGCGATTCGCACCGGGCCACTCGGAGAACCGGCGAGCGGCTATTCTCCGGCCGGATGGGCGAGCGGCTGCTATGACACGAAAGGTTCCCACCGGCGCCATCCACCCCTGGTCGCTTCCGGCGGGAACTCTGCAGGAACGCTGGGGGGGGGAGGGGGGGCGGCCTGTGGCAGGGGGGGGAGGGGGGCTCCTTCACTGGGGTGGCCTCCGATGGGGTCTGGCCTGCGGTCGGGGCCCACCTATCGGCGGGCCGGCCTCTCCCCCCCCCCCGGGCCTACTTCCTTCCGCGGGCAGCCCCAGAACACCAGCTCAATGTTGGTGAGGGGCCGGCGTGCGTAAGACGTTCCCCGCGCATGCGCAGGATGGCGCGGCCCAACTGCGCATGCGCAGGATTGGACTGCCCCAACTGCGCATGTGGGGGCCAGAATAGGTTGTGTCCGGGCCCTGTTTGCGCCGTCGTGAAACGCGACGGTGTTCATGACGGTGCGAACACTTGGCCTCAAAATCGGAGAATCGCCCCCATTGTGTCCAGTTCTGGTCGCTTCATTATAGGAAGGATGTGGATGCTTTGGAGAGGGTGCAGAGGAGATTTACCAGGATGCTGCCTGGACTGGAGGGCATGTCTTATGAAGAAAGGTTGAGGGAGCTAGGGCTTTTCTCACTGGAGCGAAGAAGGAAGAGAGCTGACTTGATAGAGGTGTACAAGGTGATGAGAGGCATGGATAGAGTGGATAGCCAGAGACTTTTCCCCAGGGCGGAAATGGCTGTCACGAGGGGACATAATTTTAAGGTGATTGGAGGAAGGTACAGGGGAGATGTCAGAGGTAGGGTCTTTACACAGAGTGGTGGGTGTGTGGAATACACTGCCAGCAGGGGCAGTGGAGTCAGAGTCATGAGGGACATTTAAGTGACTCTTGGACAGACACATGGACAGCAGTAAATTGAAGGGGTGTAGGTTAGGCTGATCTTAGATGAGGATAAACGGTCGGCACAACATCGTGGGCCGAAGGGCCTGTACTGTGCTGCACTGTTCTATGTTCTATGTACTAAGTCCCGAAAGACGTGCTGTTAGATGAATTGGACATTCTGAATTCTCCCTCTGTGTACCCGAACAGGCGCCGGAGTGTGGCGACTAGGGGCTTTTCACAGTAACTTCACTGCAGCGTTAATGTAAGCCTACTTGTGACACTAATAAAGATTATTACTAATATCTATCAATTAATACTGGAGAACTCTGGGCGCGATTCTCATAGCCCCGCGGCGGGCCGGAGAATCGCCGCAAACGCGGCAAGACTCCCCGACGCCGGCGCGCGATTCTCCGAGGTGCGGAGAATCGGCGCTATTTGCGCCGGCGAGTTTGAGGCGGCGCCGGCCGCTGGAATCGGCGGGGCCGCCGATTCTCCGGCCCAGATGGGCCGAGCGGCCGCGCCGATACGACAGAGTCCCGCCGGCGCCGTTCACCCCTGGTCGCTGCTGGCGGGAACTCTGCGCAAAGGGTTCGGGGGGGGGGCGGCCTGTGGGGCGGCGAAAAGCGCTCCTTCACTGGGGGGGGGGGGCTCTGATGGGGTCTGGCATGCGATCGGAGCTCACCGATCGGCGGGCCGGCCTCTCTCTCTCCCCGCCCCCCCCCCCACCCCCCGCCTGGGCCTACTTTGTCGCACGGCCGGCCCCTGAGCCCCCGCGCCATGTTGCGTAGGGGCCGGCGCGCTGAAGAAGTCCCCCTCGCATGCGCGGGTTGGGACGGGAGGCTGGAGCAGCGTGAACCCCTCCAGCGCCGTGCTGGCCCCTGTGGGGGACAGAATTGGTCATCCACGAGCCCATTTCGCGCCGTCGTGATACGTTAGTCTCCGTTTTGGAGAAGCGCCCCCTCTATGTTGGCCATTTCTGTAGCTGAACACAATAATGCTGCTTACACACTCAATGCGACTAGGATTATTGCAGTTACAAGAGAAAGTGACGTTCCACAGCAGGGTCTCAGGAAAGAACTTTGTTGCATTTCTTCACGCAAGAGTTGGACCTGTTTCCAGCTGGGATGGAGTTGTCCTTGTGTGAAATTTAATATCTGCGAGGACGTATCAGGTCCACAGTTAGCTTTCATTGGGTCAGAAAGGAATTTCCCAAATGTTGTCCCCAAGTAAGGTGGGCTTTTCGTCTGGGTTGCCCGGCGACCACATCATTTTTTGGAATGGGGTGGGGATTGTCTAAAGGTAGAATGTGTCACAATTATTCGGGACGGGCTGAATGGACTGGTGAGTGTTTTTCTATCCATCATTGTTCAAGGGCCTCGAACCCTGTGGCTCTCAAACTGGGGAGTAGTGAACATCAGGTAGATTCACAACGCAGGGCCAGCCTTATGTATGGAATACATGGACGCTCCACACTCCTGCTCTCTTCCCGTGCTCCTGCTCACTCCCCGTGCTCCTGCTCTCTCCCCATGCTCCTGCTCCCCCCCCCCACCATGCTCCTGCACGCTCCCCATGCTCCTGCTCTCTCCCCCCCACCATGCTCCTGCACACTCCCCATGCTCCTGATCTCTCCCCATGCTCCTGCTCTCTCCCCATGCTCCTGCTCTCTCCCCATACTCCTGCTTTCTCCCAATGCTCCTGCTCTCTCCCCATGCTCCTGCTTTCTCCCCATTCTCCTGCTCTCTCCCAATGTTTCTGCTCTCTCCCCAGGCCCCTGCTCTCTCCCTGTGCTCCTGCTCTCTCCCCGTGCTCCTGCTCTCTCCCAATGCTCCTGCTCTCTCCCCAGGCTCCTGCTCTCTCCCCGTGCTCCTGCTCTCTCCCCATGCTCCTGCTCTCTCCCCGTGCTCCTGCTTTCTCCCCACGCTCCTGCTTTCTCCCCACGCTCCTGCTCTCTCCCAAGGCTCCTGCTCTCTCCCCGTGCTCCTGCTCTCTCCCCATTCTCCTGCTCTCTTCCCATCCTCCTGCTCTCTCCCCACGCTCCTGCTCTCTCCCCATCCTCCTGCTCTTTCCCAATGATCATGCACTCTCCCCGTGCTCCTGCTCTCTCCCCGTGCTCCTGCTCTCTCCCCGTGCTCCTGCTCTCTCCTCGTGCTCCTGCTCTCTCCCCGTGCTCCTGCTCTCTCCCCATGCTCCTGCTCTCTCCCCATGCTCCTTCTGTCTCCCCACGCTCCTGCTCTCTCCCCACGCTCCTGCTCTCTCCCCACGCTCCTGCTCTCTCCCCACGCTCCTGCCCTTTCCCCATGCTCCTGCTCTCTCCCCGTGCTACTGCTCTCTCCCCATGCTACTGCTCTCTCCCCGTGCTCCTGCTCTCTCCCCGTGCTCCTGTTCTCTCCCCAGGCTCCTGCTCTCTCCCCAGGCTCCTGCTCTCTCACCGTGCTCCTGCTCTCTCCCCATGCTCCTGCTCTCTCCCCATGCTCCTGCTCTCTCCCCAGGCTCCTGCTCTCTCCCGTGCTCTTGCTCTCTCCCCGTGCTCCTGCTCTCTCCCCACTCTCCTGCTCTCTCCCCGTGCTCCTGCTCTCTCCCCGTGCTCCTGCTCTCTCCCCGTGCTCCTGCTCTCTCCCCGTGTTCCTGCTCTCTCCCCATGCTCCTGATCTCTCCCCATGCTCCTGCTCTCTCCCCATGCTCCTGCCCTTTCCCCATGAAGCTGCTCTCTCCCTGTGCTCCTACTCTCTCCCCAAGCTCCTGCTCTCTCCCCAGGCTCCTGCTCTCTCACCGTGCTCCTGCTCTCTCCCCATGCTCCTGCTCTCTCCCCACGCTCCTGCTCTCTCCCCAGGCTCCTGCTCTCTCCCCGTGCTCTTGCTCTCTCCCCGTGCCCCTGCTCTCTCCCCATGCTCCTGCTCTCTCCCCACTCTCCTGCTCTCTCCCCGTGCTCCTGCTCTCTCCCCATGCTCCTGCTCTCTCCCCATGCTCCTGCTCTCTCCCCACACTCCTGCTCTCTCCCCGCGCTCCTGCTCTCTCCCCATGCTCCTGCCCTCTCCCCATGCTCCTGTTCTCGCCCCGTGCTCCTGCTCTCTCCCCATCCTCCTGCTCTCTCCCCATGCACCTGCTCTCTCCCCGTGCTCCTGCTCTCTCCCCATGCTCCTGCTCTCTCCCCGTGCTCCTGCTCTCTCCCCATGCTCCTGCTCTCTCCCTGTGCTCCTGTTCTCGCCTCGTGCTCCTGCTCTCTCCCCATGCTCCTGCTCTCTCCCCATGCTCCTGCTCTCTCCCCATGCTCCTGTCCTCTCCCCATGCTCCTGTTCTCGCCCCGTGCTCCTGCTCTCTCCCCATCCTCCTGCTCTCTCCCCATGCACCTGCTCTCTCCCCGTGCTCCTGCTCTCTCCCCATGCTCCTGCTCTCTCCCCGTGCTCCTGCTCCCTCCCAATGCTCCTGCTCTCTCCCCATGCTCCTGCTCTCTCCCCGTGCTCCTGGTCTCGCCCTGTGCTCCTGCTCTCTCCCCATGCTCCTGCTCTCTCCCCATGCTCCTGCTCTCTCCCCACGCTCCAGCTCTCTCCCCACGCTCCAGCTCTCTCCCCATGCTCCTGCTCTCTCCCCATGCTCCTGCTCTCTCCCCACACTCCTGCTCTCTCCCCGTGCTCCTGCTCTCTCCCCATGCTCCTGCACTCTCCCCATGCTCCTGCTCTCTCCCCATGCTCCTGCTCTCCCCCCGTGCTCCTGCTCTCTCCCCGTGCTCCTGCTCTCTCCCCGTGCTCCTGCTCTCTCCCCGTGCTCCTGCTCTCTCCCCATGCTCCTGCCCTTTCCCCATGTAGCTGCTCTCTCCCCGTGCTCCTGCTCTCTCCCCAGGCTCCTGCTCTCTCCCCATGCTCCTGCCCTTTCCCCATGTAGCTGCTCTCTCCCCGTGCTCCTGCTCTCTCCCCAGGCTCCTGCTCTCTCCCCGTGCTCCTGCTCTCTCCCCGTGCTCCTGCTCTCTCCCCGTGCTCCTGCTCTCTCCCCGTGCTCCTGCTCTCTCCCCGTGCTCCTGCTCTCTCCCCGTGCTCCTGCTCTCTCCCCATGCTCCTGCCCTTTCCCCATGTAGCTGCTCTCTCCCCATGCTCCTGCTCTCTCCCCAGGCTCCTGCTCTCTCCCCACGCTCCTGCTCTCTCCCCATGCACCTGCTCTCTCCCCATGCTCCTGCCCTCTCCCCATGCTCCTGTTCTCGCCCCGTGCTCCTGCTCTCTCCCCATGCTCCTGCTCTCTCCCCATGCTCCTGCTCTCTCCCCACGCTCCAGCTCTCTCCCCACGCTCCAGCTCTCTCCCCGTGCTCCTGCTCTCTCCCTGTGCTCCTGCTCTCTCCCCGTGCTCCGGCTCTCTCCCCGTGCTCCTGCTCTCTCCCCGTGCTCCTGCTCTCTCCCCGTGCTCCTGCTCTCTCCCCGTGCTCCTGCTCTCTCCCCGTGCTCCTGCTCTCTCTCCGTGCTCCTGCTCTCTCTCCGTGCTCCTGCTCTCTCTCCGTGCTCCTGCTCTCTCTCCGTGCTCCTGCTCTCTCTCCGTGCTCCTGCTCTCTCTCCGTGCTCCTGCTCTCTCTCCATGCTCCTGCTCTCTCTCCGTGCTCCTGCTCTCTCTCCGTGCTCCTGCTCTCTCCCCGTGCTCCTGCTCTCTCCCCGTGCTCCTGCTCTCTCCCCAGGCTCCTGCTCTCTCCCCATGCTCCTGTTCTCTCCCCATGCTCCTGCCCTTTCCCCATGTAGCTGCTCTCTCCCCATGCTCCTGCTCTCTCCCCAGGCTCCTGCTCTCTCCCCGTGCTCCTGCTCTCTCCCCATGCTCCTGCTCTCTCCCCGTGCTCCTGCTCTCTCCCCGTGCTCCTGCTCTCTCCCCATGCTCCTGCTCTCTCCCCGTGCTCCTGCTCTCTCCCCGTGCTCCTGCTCTCTCCCCGTGCTCCTGCTCTCTCCCCGTGCTCCTGCTCTCTCCCCGTGCTCCTGCTCTCTCCCCGTGCTCCTGCTCTCTCCCCGTGCTCCTGCTCTCTCCCCGTGCTCCTGCTCTCTCTTCGTGCTCCTGCTCTCTCTCCGTGCTCCTGCTCTCTCTCCGTGCTCCTGCTCTCTCTCCGTGCTCCTGCTCTCTCCCCGTGCTCCTGCTCTCTCCCCGTGCTCCTGCTCTCTCCCCGTGCTCCTGCTCTCTCCCCGTGCTCCTGCTCTCTCTCCGTGCTCCTGCTCTCTCCCCGTGCTCCTGCTCTCTCTCCGTGCACCTGCTCTCTCTCCGTGCTCCTGCTCTCTCTCCATGCTCCTGCTCTCTCTCCGTGCTCCTGCTCTCTCTCCGTGCTCCTGCTCTCTCTCCGTACTCCTGCTCTCTCTCCGTACTCCTGCTCTCTCCCCGTGCTCCTCCTCTCTCTCCGTGCTCCTGCTCTCTCTCCATGCTCCTGCTCTCTCTCCGTGCTCCTGCTCTCTCCCCGTGCTCCTGCTCTCTCCCCGTGCTCCTGCTCTCTCTCCATGCTCCTGCTCTCTCTCCGTGCTGCTGCTCTCTCTCCGTGCTCCTGCTCTCTCTCCGTACTCCTGCTCTCTCTCCGTACTCCTGCTCTCTCCCCGTGCTCCTGCTCTCTCTCCGTGCTGCTGCTCTCTCTCCGTGCTCCTGCTCTCTCTCCGTACTCCTGCTCTCTCTCCGTACTCCTGCTCTCTCCCCGTGCTCCTGCTCTCTCCCCGTGCTCCTGCTCTCTCTCTGTGCTCCTGCTCTCTCTCCATGCTCCTGCTCTCTCTCCGTGCTCCTGCTCTCTCTCCGTGCTCCTGCTCTCTCCCCGTGCTCCTGCTCTCTCTCCGTGCTCCTGCTCTCTCTCCGTGCTCCTGCTCTCTCTCCGTACTCCTGCTCTCTCTCCGTGCTCCTGCTCTCTCTCCGTGCTCCTGCTCTCTCTCCGTGCTCCTGCTCTCTCCCCGTGCTCCTGCTCTCTCCCCGTGCTCCTGCTCTCTCCCCGTGCTCCTGCTCTCTCTCCGTACTCCTGCTCTCTCCTCGTGCTCCTGCTCTCTCTCCGTGCTCCTGCTCTCTCTCCGTGCTCCTGCTCTCTCTCCGTGCTCCTGCTCTCTCCCCGTGCTCCTGCTCTCTCCCCGTGCTCCTGCTCTCTCCCCGTGCTCCTGCTCTCTCCCCGTGCTCCTGCTCTCTCCCCGTGCTCCTGCTCTCTCTCCGTGCTCCTGCTCTCTCTCCGTGCTCCTGCTCTCTCCCCGTGCTCCTGCTCTCTCTCCGTGCTCCTGCTCTCTCTCCATGCTCCTGCTCTCTCTCCGTACTCCTGCTCTCTCTCCATGCTCCTGCTCTCTCCCCGTGCTCCTGCTCTCTCTCCGTACTCCTGCTCTCTCTCCGTACTCCTGCTCTCTCCTTGCGAACAGGTGTTATGTTGATGGATTAGATGAATAACTGGCAGACACTCATATCGAACATAGACACTGACGTAAGACCATGAGACATAGGATCAGAATTAGGCCACTCGGCCCATCAAGTCTGCTCTGCCATTCAATCATGGCTGATAGTTTTCTCATCCCCATTCTCCTGCCTTCTCCCCATAACCCCTGATCTCCTTATTAATCAAGAACCTATCTATCTCTGTCTTAAAGACACTAAGTGATTTGGCCTCCACAGCAAAGGGTTCCACAGATTCACCACCCTCTGGCTGAAGGAATTCCTGCTCATCGCTGTTTTAAAGGATCGTCCCTTTAGTCTGAGATGGTGTCCTCTGGTTCTAGTTTTTCCTACAAGTGGAAACATCCTCTCCACGTCCACTCGCAGTGTCGTGTAAGTTTCAATAAGATCCTCCCTCATCCGTCTAAACTCCAACGAGTACAGACCCAGAGTCCTCCACCGTTCCTCATACGACAAGCTCTTCATTCCAGGGATCACTCTTGTGAACCACTAAAACCGCGACTCGGCCGTCACATCGTCTTCATCACAACTAAAGCTCCCACCGCACTGTCCTATCAAACACTCCCGGGCAGGTACAGCACGGGCCAGCTGTCCTCAAGTTGTTCAATCTCCCACACCATCCTTCTCGTCAGCCTCTCTCTGAAAGAGCGTGACAATCAGTGTCAAATTCCGACACGTCTTCTTCACCTTGAACAAGGTTACCCAGACGTGTTGCACGTGGGACAAGCTCGTGAGCAGGGCATCGACATGGGCTGGGATTTGAACCACACATTCAGTGCCTAGCCCACTCTGTATCCTGTCTGTTCTAAACCAGCACCTACATGAGCGGAGCTCCTTAATGGAATATTCTAGAAGTCACTGCTGTGGGTTACATGTTTTATAAAAGAACATATTCAATTTCATCAAAATATTAATGAGAGGGAATCTTGTGAACATTAATAACTGCAGAGACCATTCAGCCCCTCGGCCTTGTCCTACCATCCGTGGCTGATCAGCACCTGAATTCCTCCCATTCGCGGCCCACACCAACACCCGGTGATCTATCTCAGTCCCGAGAGATACAGCTGGCTCCCAATATCCACAGCCTTTTGTTGATGGGGCGAAAAGTTCCCGATTTCCATGGCAACTGCTGTTTCCTGATGGTTAGCCTGTTGCTTCACAGCGCCAGGGTCCCGGGTTCGATTCCCGGCCGGGGGTCACAGTCTGTGCGGAGTCTGCACATCCTCCCCGTGTGTGCGTGGGTTTCCTCCGGGTGCTCCCGTTTCCTCCCGCAGTCCAAAGATGTGCAGGTTAGCTGGATTGGCCGTGCTAAATTGCCCTTAGTGTCCAAAGAAGGTTAGGTGGGGTTATGGGGATGGAGTGGAGGTGTGGGCTTGGATAGGGTGCTCTTTCCAGGAGCCGGTGCAGACTCGATGGGCCGAATGGCCTCCTTCTGCACTGTAAATTCCATGAAAATTCTCTGATTGCAGTTTTAACGTAAGCCTACTTGTGACAATAATAAAGATTATTATTGCGATTAAAAGGCTAATTTTAGAATGATTTCTCCATCGTTCTCGATCTGCGCTCCTCCACCCCCACCCCCGTCACCCCCACCCCTCACCCCCTCCCAGAGGAAACAGCTCCATGCAGCCATCCTATCGAAAGCTTTTGTGAGTTTAAGTCTTCCTGCTCCCCGTCACCCCCGGGCCGTTTTGAGGACAATCCTCCTGTGATACTCTGAGTTCAGCTGCTGCTGTCTGCTATCACGTTCTGCCTGCCTGTGTAGCCACCAACCGCGAGCCAGCACTGATGAAGACTCAGAACTGTAATTTATATTGAACATTGAGCAGTTCCGCTCGAATGGAGCTGTTATTTTAAAAACTCTTTTATCGGGTTATCTCAGAAACATGGAGCCATGTATGTCTGAGACTGACACATATCTGAAATACCAACCACCACAGATTCTGAGAAATGAGATGTCAGTAAACCACAAGGCCTGCGGTATAAATCACCTGCTCCTCTAGGCTGGTAGGCTGCAGTTTGGGGGCTTTGAATAATTTCAGTGTTCTCCTGGTCAGCCTCACACCTCCCACCCTACATAAAATTCAACTCATCCAAAGTTAAAGCTGCCCATACCCGTAGTCACAACATGTCGCACTTACCCATCCTCCACAGGTCTGCCTTGGCTCCTTACTTGGCGATGCCTTCAATTTAAATTTTCCACCCTAGTCTTCTCATCCCGCCACGGCCTGGCTCCTCCTGACCCCAGTCACCTCCTCCAGACTGACAGACGTTGAGATCTCTGCCTTCCTGAAATCTCTGAAATGTCAGAGAGTCGTGAACACCGCCCAGTCCATCACGCGAACCCGCCTCCCTTCCATTGACTCCATCTACACCTCTCGCTGCCTGGGGAAAGCGGGCAGCATAATCAAAGACCCCTCCCACCCGGCTTACTCACTCTTCCAACTTCTTCCATCGGGCAGGAGATACAGAAGTCTGAGAACACGCACGAACAGACTCAAAAACAGCTTCCTCCCCGCTGTTACCAGACTCCTAAATGACCCTCTTGTGGACTGACCTCATTAACACTACACCCTGTATGCTTCATCCGATGCCGATGTTTATGTAGTTACATTGTATATGTTGTGTTGCCCTATTATGTATTTTCTTTTATTCCCTTTTCTTCCCATGTACTTAATGATCTGTTGAGCTGCTCGCAGAAAGATACTTTTCACTGTACCTCGGACACGTGACAATAAACAAATCCAATCCAATCCAATCCTCCTATTCTGGCCTCTTGCTCAGCCCCGATTTTCATTGTTCCATTCCGTTGCCTGATGTTGCTCGGTGTCAAACCTTACTGCTTCTGCAAAGGGCCTTGTGATGTTTTACGATATCGAAGGTGCTCTCTAAATGCAAATTGCTGCAGAATATCACAGCAGAGTGAAAGATTCCCTTCATTCTGCTATTAACACCTACTCTGGACTAATGCTTTATTCCTCCGCCACTGCTATCCCCACTCCCTTTGCCTTTTATTCCATGATGCCTTCGTAATTTAATCCCTTTCATGTATCCCTGATCTCTCCTTTTTGCTCCACCTCACCCTCCCTCTTTTCCAACATCATAAAACCCATTTCTACCTCTCTCCAGCTCTGATGAAGAGTCACATCCGACTCGAAACTTTAACTCGGTATCTCTCTCCACAGACTCTGCCAGGCCTGCTGGGCCTGTCCAGCATTTTCTATTTTTATCTCAAATTTTCAGCATCTGCGGTATTTTGATTTTCCATCTGTAAAGAAAATTCCGGCACAGTTTAAGGAACTGGGAGTTGGTACACGGATACATTTTACTTACAGTTCGTCTCTGCAATCCCTGCGATTGCTTTAGAAAGAGAGAGAAAGTAACAATACAAGGCCTCTCCAGAAGTTCAGAAAGAAAACCTTGAATATTTAGAGTTCCTTCAACAAACAGAAGACGTCTCAAAGCTCTTTCCAGCCAAAAGTACAATTTGAAATTCAGTTATTGTTGTAATGGAGGCAATGTGGCAGCCAATTTGTGCACAGCAAGATCCCACAAGCAGCAATGAGATACGGGTCAGATCATCTGTTGTTTAGTGATGTTATATGAGGGTGAAGTGACCTGGGACACTTCACCACGGACACTTTTATGTTCATCTGAGAGGGGAAAGGAGGCAGAGGAACTGGTAACGGGGGGTAGTGGCAGGTGATTTGCCTAACTTATACTGATGGAGAGTCACAAGCTGAAATGTTAACGCTATTTCTCTCACCACAGATTCTGCCTGACCTGCTGGGGATTTTTAACATTTCCTGTTTTTCACTGGGACAGACAGGACCTCAGTTTTAAAGTAAAAGTAAAGTTGCCATAGACCCAGATAGTTCCCCTTTGAGGTGGTGATTTAACCTGAGGATCACCACACCTCAGGTGAGAGGCAAGGTTGAGAAAACGGGGCCTTCATGAATAACCTCAGCCCGTAATAATAATCTTTATCAGTGTCACAAGTAGGCTTACATTAACACTGCAATAAAGTTACTGTGAAACGCCCCTAGTCGCCACACTCCGGCGCCTGTTCGGGTACACTGAGGGAGAATCCAGAATGTCCAATTCACCTAACAGCATGTCTTTCGGGACTTGTGGGAGGAAACGGGAGCGTCCGGAGGAAACCCACGCAGACACGGGGAGAACGTGCAGACTCCGCACAGACAGAAACCCAAGCCGAGAATCAAACCCGGGTCACTGGTGCTGTGAAGCAACAGTGCTAACCACTGTGATATCGTACAACCCACGTTGCTGGCCTTCACTATGCATCACATACCACCTGTCTAGCCAATTGAGCTAAATCAGCCCTCCCCCCAGTCTAACATCTCAATGGAAAGACAAAGTTAAGTTAGACAAAGGAGAACCAGTGGACGTGATCTATTTAGATTTCCAGAAAGCCTTTGACAAGGTGCCGTATAGGAGACTGTTAAATAAGTTAAGAGCCCATGGTGTTAAGGGTAAGATACTGGCATGGATAGAGGATTGGCTGACTGGCAGAAGGAAGAGAGTGGGGATAAAGGGGTCTTTTTCGGGATGGCAGCCGGTGACTAGTGGTGTGCCTCAGGGGTAGGTGCTGGGACCACAACTTTTCACAAAATACATTAATGATCTGGAGGAAGGAACTGAAGGCACTGTTGCTAAGTTTGCAGATGATACAAAAGATATGTAGAGGGACTGGAAGTATTGAGGAAGCAGGGGGGGCTGCAGAAGGACTTAGACAGGCTAGGAGTGGGCAAAGAAGTGGCCGATGCAATACAATGTGGAAAAGTGTGAGGTTATGCACTTTGGTAGGAAGAATAGAGGCATAGACTATTTTCTAAATGGGAAAAGGCTTCGAAAATCAGAAGCACAAAAGGACTAGTTCAGGATTCTCTTAAGGTTAACATGTAGGTTCAGTCGGCAGTTAGGAAGGCAAATGCAATGTTAGCATTCATGTGGAGAGGGCTAGAATACAAGACCAGGGATGTACTTCTAAGGCTGTATAAGGCTCTGGTCAGACCCCATTTGGAGTATTGTGAGCAGTTTTGGGCCCCGTACCTAAGGAAGGATGTGCCGGCCTTGGAAATGGTCCAGAGGAGGTTCACAAGAATGATCCCTGGAATGAAGAGCTTGTCGTATGAGGAATGGTTGAGGACTCTGGGTCTGTACTCGATTGAGTTTAGAAGGATGAGGGGGGATCTTTTCGAAACTTATACGATACTGCGAGGCCTGGATAGAGTGGACGTGGAGAGGATGTTTCCACTTGTAGGAAAAACTAGAAGCAGAGGACACCATCTCAGACGAAAGGGACGATCCTATAAAACAGAGATGACGGGGCAGCACGGTGCCACAGTGGTTAGCACTGCTGCCTCATGGCGCCGAGGTCCTAGGTTCAATCCCGGCTCTGGGTCACTGTCCATGTGGAGATTGCATATTCTCCCCGTGTTTGCGTGGGTTTCGCCCCCACAACACAAAGATGTGCAGGGTAGGTGGATTGACCACGCTAAATTGCCCCTTAATTGGAAAAAATGAATTGGGTACTCTAAATTTATATTTAAAAAAACGGACGAGGAGGAATTTGTGGAACCCTTTGCCGCAGAAGGCTGTGGAGGCCAAATCACTGAGTGTCTTTAAGGCAGAGCTAGATAGGTTCCTGATTAATAAGAGTATCAGTGAGGGTTATGGGGAGAAGGCAGGAGAACGGGGATGAGAAACACATCAGCCATGATTGAATGGCCGAGCTGACTCGATGGGCCGAATGGCCTAATTTTGCTCTTATGTCTTATGGTCTTATGGAGAGCACCTCCATCAGAATAGAACTACCTCAGTACTGCCCTGGGGGTTCCAGGTTAACCCGGGTGGAGAAGTTTCTGACTCAGTCGTGAGACCCACTCAGCCGCAGCTGATTCAGTTATACCCCAAAACATCTCCTTTATTCAGAGGGCCAACAAACCTGCTTTCGCACCGCATCCCAAAACACTCTCTCCTCCAGGAAATAGTTCTCTCATAACCCGATGTGCACCATCTCCTCGGAGGCCATTCTCTGGTTCTACTATTGGGGCCAAATTGCTTCGTAACTATTCATATTGTCAATATCACAGCACAAGAGACGTGGCAGCCAATCTGTGCACACGAGGTTCTACAAACAAGGAGACAGTCCCGCACTCACGGGACTGTTTCATACCAGCCCTCTGGAGGGGGCAGCCGCTTATTTCAGGGGGATCGAACAGGCAAAAGAATAAAGTCCAGCGTTACCAGCGACGCGCACAGAACGAACAATTAAATAAAAGCTGCTTCTTCCATCGACCGTTTAAACCGCAAGATGTGGGCCGAGGACAATTTGCCTTTCCGAAACCAAGGGGGCCAAGTTGTTAGCCCACAGCAGTGGCATCCCCCACCCCCCCGCCCCCACCCCCCCGCCACACTCCACCCCCACCAGACCCGGCAGGTTATTTCCCCACTCCGACCATAGCGGGACGTGGGTGTTGCCTGTTTTTAAACACAGTCTTATTCTCAGATGGGCAGAGGCCCTCTGGGCCCTCATGCTGCCTGATTTCCTCGGGTAATTACAAGTCAGCTCCCCGAAGGGGTTCCAATTGTGTGAGGAGGAAAGTTCAATGGTGCAGTCGAGGGGATAAATATATATTCAAAAGGACTATATTTTAAAAATAGGTTCGCAAGTAGTGCTGGTTTTAAATCTGAATGTCTGGTGGTGTGGGGGGCGGGGGGGGGGGGGGGGTTGGTTGTAAATCTTTCTGAGACCCCCTGCTTCACAGGTAGGAGGTAGAATGAGGGGTTTTGGTTCTTAGCCCTTTGTGATTGTTTAATAGGGGGCTAATGAATCAGTTCGAGACTAGTCATTGCACACGCAACATGGGCCTGGGCTCCCAGTCTGTCAAGCGACATTTAACCCTTTCTATTATTCTTCAGACCTCAGATTAACGTAGCGCAAAAACAGGCAAACAGCGATCATCATCTGTCCCCCACACATCATCACCCCCTCCCCAACCCACCAGCCCCTTTAACTGCACAACCCCTTAAAAGGCCACATTTTCTCCAACGCTCAGGGGGTTTGCTTCATTATTATTAGTGTTAAAGGGTCACTGTTGGTGAAAAGAAACTCACATTTCTTAACAAATGTTATTGTATTTGGGAGTAAAGAGGAGGAAAGAAAGAAAAGATTGCGTCTGTATTTGCCTGTCGCATCTTCAGAACATTCCAAAGCACTTCACAGCCGATGTGAACCATAGCCCACTTTTATCAGGTAGGAAACAGCAGCAATGTACACACAGCAATATCCCAAAAGCAGCAATACGCTAACGATCAGATCTTCAGCTATTGGTGACATTGAGACCATAAGACCATAAGAGAGCGGAAGTAAGGCCATTTGGCCCATCGAGTCCACTCCACCATTCAATCGTGGCTGATTTCAACTCCATTTACCCGCTCTCTCTCCATAGCCCTTAATTCCTCGAGAAATCAAGAATATAAGACGCTCTGGTTTAATGCCTCGTTGGAAAGTCGATACGTCCGATGGTACAGCACTCACTCAGTATTTCACTGGATGTGTCAACCTGGGTTTTGCGCTCGCGAGGACATTCACGGGCGAGATTCTCCTGCCCGCCAGCCCCGTTTCCCGGTGCGGCACGGTTCTCCGGCAGCAGGATTCTCCACCCCACAGCCGGCCAATGGGGTTTGCCATTGTGGCCACCCCACATCATCGGGAAACCCGGGGGAGTGGGTGGTCTGCCGGTGGCGGATCTCGCCGACAGAGAATCCCGAGAGGGGCGGCGTGGATAGAGAAATCAGGGAGCAGGCTGTAACAAAATTCAATCAATTAACTTGGACGGGGAAGAGGTTAGGAGAGGTCTGAAATGAAATGAAAATCGCTTATTGTCACAAGTAGGCTTCAATGAAGTTACTGTGAAAAGCCCCTAGTCGCCACATTCCGGCGCCTGTTCGGGCGCTCAGTGTGCTAAACTAGCCCCTGGCAGGCTTAAAAGCAGACAAATGGCCAGGGTCAAGTGAAATGTATCCCAGGCTGCTGAATGAGGCAAGGGAGGAAATAGCAGGGGTGCTGGCAATGATTTTCAATTTCTCTCGGGCCACAGGAGAGGTGCCAGAGGACTGGAGGATAGCCAATGTGGTACCTATTCAAGAAGGGAGGAAGGGATAAATCAGAATAAACTGGCCTCAGTGGTGGGGAAACTATTGGTGACTATTGAATTCTGAGAGACAGAATCTGTATTTGGAGAGGCAGGGGTTAATCACGCACAGTCAGCATGGTTCTGTTAAGGGGAGGCCATGCTTGACCAACTTGATTGAATCTTTCAAAGAGGTGACCAGGTGTGTAGATGGGGGAAATACATTTGACGTAATCTACTTGGACTTCAGCAAGACTTTTGATAAAGTTCCACATGGGAGACTGATAGCGAAGGTAAGAGCCATGGGGTACAAGGAAACTTGGCAAATTGGATCCAGAATTGGTTGAGTAGCAGGAAACAGAGGGTGATGGACGAGGGTGTTTTACTGTCTGGAATCCTGTGTCCAGTGGGGTCCCGCAGGGATCAATGTTAGGGCCCTTGCTGTTTGTGGTTTATGTAAATTGATTAGAAATTCATTAAGGAGGGTCGATCAGTAAGTTCACGGATGGTATGAAAAGTGGATAGCCTTAGATTACAGCGATATAGACAGGCTGGTCAGATGGGATGGTCAGTGGAAAATCGAATTAAATCTGAATAAGTGTGAGATGATGCACTTCGGCAGGACAAACAAGGCAAGGGAATAGATGATGAACGGCAGGAACCTGGGAAGGACCAAGGATCAGAGGGATCTTGGTATGCATGTACCCTGGTCCCTTAAGGTGGCAGGGCAGATGGATACAGTGGTTAAGAAGGCAAATGCTATTCTTGCCTGTATTAGCCGAAGCATAGAGCAGGGAGGTTATGATGGAACTGTATAAAATGTTGGTTAGGCCACATCTGGAGTATTGTGTGCAGTTCTGGAATCCACATTACTAGAGGGATGTGATAGCACTGGAAAGGGTGCAGATGAGATTTACCAGGATATTGCCTGGGCTGGAGAGTTTTAGTTATGAAGAGAGATTGGATAGACTGAGATTGTTTTCCCTGGAGCAGAGGAGACTGAGGGGGGACATGATTGAGATGTATACAATTATGAGGGGTATAGATAGAGTAGACAGGAAGAAACGTTTCACCTTGGTGGAGGGATCAATGACCAGGGGACATGGATTTAAGGTGAGGGGCAGGAGGTTTAGAGGGGATGTGAGGAAAAATGTTTTTACCCAGAGGGGGGTGGGAGTCTGGAACTCGCTGCCTGAAAGGGTGGTGGAGGCAGAGACCCTCGTAACATTTAGAAAATATTTAGATGTGCATTTGCAATGCTGAGGCAGACAAGGCAATGGACAAAGTGCTGGAAAATGGGATTAGAATAGTTACGTGGTTGCTATTGACCAACACAGACAGTGCTGTAACCTCTGTGAGCCTATAACTCTATTACCTTCTTCATCTAAACCCATCAACACCCATCGCCCCCTTCATCTAACTTCATCATCCCTACCATTGTCTTCATCTATACCATCACCTTCATCATTTAACCCCATCAACGCCATCACACCTTCATCTGACTTCATCAGATCCATCACCCTCTTAATCTAACCCGACCAACATGATCAGCCTCATCACCCCCACCACCATTTAAACTAACACCATCAACCTCACCATATAACCTCACCAATTCCTCACCCTTTTTATTTAATCCCATCAATCACATCACCTCCATCATCTAACATCATCAACCCCCTCACAATTTTCATCGAACACAATCAACCCATTGAACCCCTTCAAATGATCCCTTCAACCTTATCACCCCTGCATCTAACCCTGTTAACCCCATCATCCCTTCATCTAACCCCATCAACCCCATCACACTTTCATTTAAAATCATCAACCTCATCACCTTCTTCATCTAACCCCATCAGAACAATCAACTGCATCACCCGCATCATCGAACATTCATCACCTACTTTGTCTAACCTCATCAACACCATCACCCACTTCATCCAAAGCCATCAACCCCATAACCCCCATAATTTAATCTCATCAGCAGCATCACGCTGTCATCTATATCCAGCAATGCCATCAAACCCCATCAACCCCATCATCATCTTCATCAAACCCCATCAACCCCATCACCCTCTTCATCAAACCCCATCAACCCCATCACCGTCTTCATCAAACCCCATCAACCCCATCACCATCTTCATCAAACCCCATCAACCCCATCACCCTCTTCATCAAACCCCATCAACTCCATCACCCTCTTCACCAAACCCCATCAACCCCATCACCCTCTTCATCAAACCCCATCAACCCCATCTCCATCTTCATCAAACACCATCAACCCCATCACCCTCTTCACCAAACCCCATCAACCCCATCACCCACTACATCAAACCCCATCAAACCCATCACCGTCTTCATCAAACCCCATCAACTCCATCACGATCTTCCTCAAACCCCATTAACCCCATCACCCTCTTCACCAAACCCCATCAACCCCATCACCCACTTCATCAAACCCCATCAACTCCATCACCCTCTTCATCAAACCCCATCAACCCCATCACCGTCTTCATCAAACCCCATCAACCCCATCACCGTCTTCATCAAACCCCATCAATCCCATCACCCTCTTCATCAAACCCCATCAACACCATCACCATCTCTATCAAACCCCATCAACTCCATCACCGTCTTCATCAAACCCCATCAACCCCATCACCGTCTTCATCAAACCCCATCAACTCCATCACCCACTTCATCAAACCCCATCAACCCCATCACCGTCTTCAT
The DNA here is from genome assembly GCF_047496885.1 of Scyliorhinus torazame. Lineage (NCBI taxonomy): Eukaryota > Metazoa > Chordata > Chondrichthyes > Carcharhiniformes > Scyliorhinidae > Scyliorhinus > Scyliorhinus torazame. Next base: position 15,562,421 of record NC_092720.1, on the reverse strand, counting down.
CAAACCCCATCAACCCCATCACCATCTCTATCAAACCCATCAACTCCATCACCGTCTTCATCAAACCCCATCAACCCCATCACCGTCTTCATCAAACCTCATCAACTGCATCACCCACTTCATCAAACCCCATCAACCCCATCACCCTCTTCATCAAACCCCATCAACCCCATCACCCTCTTCATCAAACCCCATCAACCCCATCACCGTCTTCATCAAACCCCATCAACCCCATCACCGTCTTCATCAAACCCCATCAATCCCATCACCCTCTTCATCAAACCCCATCAACCCCATCACCATCTCTATCAAACCCCAACAACTCCATCACCGTCTTCATCAAACCCTATCAACCCCATCACTATCTTCATCAAATCCCATCACCATCTTCATCAAACCCCATCAACCCCATCACCATCTCCACCAAACCCCATTAACCCCATCACCATCTTCATCAAACCTCATCACCATCTTCACCAAACCCCATCAACCCCATCACCATCTTCACCAAACCCCATCAACCACATCACCCTCTCCATCAAACCCCATCAACTCCATCACCCTCTTCATCAAACCCCATCAACCCATCACCCTCATCATCAAACTGCATCAACCCCATCACCATCTTCACCAAGCCCTATCAAACCCATCACCCTCTCCATCAAACCCCATCAACTCCATCTCCCTGTTCATCAAACCCCATCAACCCATCACCCTCATCATCAAACCACAACAACCCCATCACCATCTTCATCAATGCTCATCACCCTCCTCATCAAACCCCATCAACCCCATCACCATCTTCATCAAACCCCATCAAGTCCAACATCATCTTCATCAAACCCCACCAACCCCATCACCATCTCCATCAATGCTCATCACCCTCCTCATCAAACCCCATCAACCCCATCACCATCTTCGTCAAAGCCCATCAACCCCATCACCATCTTCATCAAACCCCATCAACTCCATCACCCTCTTCATCAAACCCCATCAACCCCATCACCATCTTCATCAAACCCCATCAACCCCATCACCCTCTTCATCAAAGCCCATCAACCCCATTACCATCTTCATCAATGCTCATCACCCTCTTCATCAAACCCCATCAACCCCATCACCCTGTTCATCAAACCCCATCACCATGTTCATTAATACTCATCACCCTCTTCATCGAACCCCATCACCCCATCATCATCTTCATCAAACCCTATCAACCCATCACCAACTTCATCAAAGCCCATCAACCCCATCACCATCTTCATCAAACCCCATCAACTCCATCACCCTCTTCATCAAACCCCATCAACCCCATCACCATCTTCATCAAACCCCATCAACCCCATCACCATCTTCATCAAACCCCATCAACCCCATCACCCTGTTCATCAAACCCCATCAACCCCATCACCATCTTCATCAAACACAATCAACTCCATCACCCTCTTCATCAAACCCCATCAACCCCATCACCCTCTTCATCAAACCCCATCAACCCCATCACCCTCTTCATCAAAGCCCATCAACCGCATCACCTTCATCAATGCTCATCACCCTGTTCATTGAACCCCATCAACCCATCATCATCTTCATCAAACCCCATCAACCCCATCACCATCTTCATCAAACCCCATCAACCCCATTACCATCTTCATTAATACTCATCACCATCTTCATCAAACCCCATCACCATCATCATTAATACTCATCACCATCTTCATCAAACCCCATCAACCCCATCACCATCTACATTAATACTCATCACCATCTTCATCAAAGCCCATCAACCCCATCACCCTCTTCATCAAACCCATCAACCCCATCACCCTCTTCATCAAACCCCATCAACTCTATCACCCTCTTCATCAAACCCCATCAACCCCATCACCGTCTTCATCAAACCCCATCAACCCCATCACCGTCTTCATCAAACCCCATCAATCCCATCACCCTCTTCATCAAACCCCATCAACCCCATCACCATCTCTATCAAACCCCATCAACTCCATCACCGTCTTCATCAAACCCCATCAACCCCATCACCATCTTCATCAAACCCCATCACCATCTTCATCAAACCCCATCAATCCCATCACCATCTCCACCAAACCCCATCAACGCCATCACCATCTTCATCAAACCCCATCAACTCCATCACCCTCTTCATCAAACCCCATCAACCCCATCACCATCTTCATCAAACCCCATCAACCCCATCACCATCTTCATCAAACCCCATCAACCCCATCACCCTGTTCATCAAACCCCATCAACCCCATCACCATCTTCATCAAACACAATCAACTCCATCACCCTCTTCATCAAACCCCATCAACCCCATCACCCTCTTCATCAAACCCCATCAACCCCATCACCCTCTTCATCAAAGCCCATCAACCGCATCACCTTCATCAATGCTCATCACCCTGTTCATTGAACCCCATCAACCCATCATCATCTTCATCAAACCCCATCAACCCCATCACCATCTTCATCAAACCCCATCAACCCCATTACCATCTTCATTAATACTCATCACCATCTTCATCAAACCCCATCACCATCATCATTAATACTCATCACCATCTTCATCAAACCCCATCAACCCCATCACCATCTACATTAATACTCATCACCATCTTCATCAAAGCCCATCAACCCCATCACCCTCTTCATCAAACCCATCAACCCCATCACCCTCTTCATCAAACCCCATCAACTCTATCACCCTCTTCATCAAACCCCATCAACCCCATCACCGTCTTCATCAAACCCCATCAACCCCATCACCGTCTTCATCAAACCCCATCAATCCCATCACCCTCTTCATCAAACCCCATCAACCCCATCACCATCTCTATCAAACCCCATCAACTCCATCACCGTCTTCATCAAACCCCATCAACCCCATCACCATCTTCATCAAACCCCATCACCATCTTCATCAAACCCCATCAATCCCATCACCATCTCCACCAAACCCCATCAACGCCATCACCATCTTCATCAAACCCCATCACCATCTTCACCCAACCCCATCAACCCCATCACCATCTTCACCAAACCCCATCAACCCCCTCACCCTCTCCATCAAGCCCCATCAACCCATCACGCTCATCATCAAACCGCATCAAACCCATCACCATCTTCACCAAACCCCATCAACCCCATCACCCTCTCCATCAAACCCCATCAACTCCATCACCCTCTTCATCAAACCCCATCAACCCATCACCCTCATCATCAAACCCCAACAACCCCATCACCATCTTCACGAAACCCCATCAACTCCATCACCCTCCTCATCAAACCCCATCAACCACATCACCATCTTCATCAAACACCATCAACTCCATCACCCTCTTCATCAAACCCCATCAATGCTCATCACCCTCCTCATCAAACCCCATCAACCCCATCACCATCTTCATCAAACCCCATCAACTCCAACATCATCTTCATCAAACCCCACCAACCCCATCACCATCTCCATCAATGCTCATCACCCTCCTCATCAAACCCCATCAACCCCATCACCCTCTTCATCAAACCCCATCAACCCCATCAGCATCTTCATCAAAGCCCATCAACCCCATCACCAACTTCATCAAACCCCATCAACCCCATCACCATCTTCATCAAACCCCATCAACTCAATCACCCTCTTCATCAAACCCCATCACCATCTTCATCAAACCCCATCAAGCCCATCACCATCTTCATCAAACCCCATCAACCCCATCACCCTCTTCATCAAACCCCATCAACCACATCACCATCTTCATCAAACACCATCAACTCCATCACACTCTTCATCAAACCCCATCAACCCCATCACCCTCTTCATTGAACCCCATCAACCCATCATCATCTTCATCAAACCCCATCAACCCCATCACCATCTTCATCAAACCCCATCAACCCCATTACCATCTTCATTAATACTCATCACTATCTTCATCAAACCCCATCAACCCCATCACCATCTTCATTAATACTCATCAACATCTTCATCAAACCCCATCAACCCCATCACCCTCTTCATCAAACCCTCATCAACCCCATCACCATCTTCATCAATGCTCATCACCTCTTCTTTGAACCCCATCAACCCATCACCCTCTTCATCAAACCTCATCAACTCCATCACCCACTTCATCAAACCCCATCAACCCCATCACCCTCTTCATCAAACCCCATCAACCCCATCACCCTCTTCATCAAACCCCATCAACCCCATCACCGTCTTCATCAAACGCCATCAACCCCATCACCGTCTTCATCAAACCGCATCAACCCCATCACAATCTTCATCAAACCCCATCAACTCCATCACCATCTTCCTCAAACCACATCAATCCCATCACCCTCTTCACTAAACCCCATCAACCCCATCATCATTTTCATCAAACCCCATCAGACTCTTCATTAAACCCCATCACCCTCTTCATCAAACCCCATCAACCCATCACCATCTCTATCAAACCACATCAACTCCATCACTATCTTCACCAAACCCCATCAAGCCCATCACCCTCTTCATCAAGCCCCATCAACCCCATCACCCTCTTCATCAAACCCCATCAACTCCATCACCCTCTTCATCAAACCCCATCAACCCCATCACCGTCTTCATCAAAACCCATCAACCCCTTGACCGTCTTCATCAAACCCCATCAACCCCATCACCATCTTCATCAAACCCCATCACCATCTTCACCAAACCCCATCAACCCCATCATACTCTTCATCAAACCCCATCAACCCCATCATCCTCTTCATCAAAGCCCATCAACCCCATCACCGTCTTCATCAAAACCCATCAACCCCATGACCGTCTTCATCAAACCCCATCAACCCCATCACGATCTTCATCAAACCCCATCACCATCTTCACCAAACCCCATCAACCCCATCACCGTCTTCATCAAACCCCATCAAGTCCAACATCATCTTCATCAAACCCCACCAACCCCATCACCATCACCATCAATGCTCATCACCCTCCTCATCAAACCCCATCAACCCCATCACCATCTTCGTCAAAGCCCATCAACCCCATCACCATCTTCATCAAACCCCATCAACTCCATCACCCTCTTCATCAAACCCCATCAACCCCATCACCATCTTCATCAAACCCCATCAACCCCATCACCATCTTCATCAAACCCCATCAACCCCATCACCCTGTTCATCAAACCCCATCACCATGTTCATTAATACTCATCACCCTCTTCATCGAACCCCATCACCCCATCATCATCTTCATCAAACCCTATCAACCCATCACCAACTTCATCAAAGCCCATCAACCCCATCACCATCTTCATCAAACCCCATCAACTCCATCACCCTCATCATCAAACCCCATCAACCCCATCACCATCTTCATCAAACCCCATCAACCCCATCACCATCTTCATCAAACCCCATCAACCCCATCACCCTGTCCATCAAACCCCATCAACCCCATCACCATCTTCATCAAACACAATCAACTCCATCACCCTCTTCATCAAACCCCATCAACCCCATCACCCTCTTCATCAAAGCCCATCAACCGCATCACCTTCATCAATGCTCATCACCCTGTTCATTGAACCCCATCAACCCATCATCATCTTCATCAAACCCCATCAACCCCATCACCATCTTCATCAAACCCCATCAACCCCATTACCATCTTCATTAATACTCATCACCATCGTCATCAAACCCCATCAACCCCATCACCATCATCATTAATACTCATCACCATCTTCATCAAACCCCATCAACCCCATCACCATCTACATTAATACTCATCACCATCTTCATCAAAGCCCATCAACCCCATCACCCTCTTCATCAAACCCATCAACCCCATCACCCTCTTCATCAAACCCCATCAACTCTATCACCCTCTTCATCAAACCCCTTCAACCCCATCACCGTCTTCATCAAACCCCATCAACCCCATCACCGTCTTCATCAAACCCCATCAATCCCATCACCCTCTTCATCAAACCCCATCAACCCCATCACCATCTCTATCAAACCCCATCAACTCCATCACCGTCTTCATCAAACCCCATCAACCCCATCACCATCTTCATCAAACCCCATCACCATCTTCATCAAACCCCATCAATCCCATCACCATCTCCACCAAACCCCATCAACCCCATCACCATCTTCGTCAAAGCCCATCAACCCCATCACCATCTTCATCAAACCCCATCAACTCCATCACCCTCTTCATCAAACCCCATCAACCCCATCACCATCTTCACCAAACCCCATCAACCCCATCACCATCTTCATCAAACCCCATCAACCCCATCACCCTGTTCATCAAACCCCATCACCATGTTCATTAATACTCATCACCCTCTTCATCGAACCCCATCACCCCATCATCATCTTCATCAAACCCTATCAACCCATCACCAACTTCATCAAAGCCCATCAACCCCATCACCATCTTCATCAAACCCCATCAACTCCATCACCCTCTTCATCAAACCCCATCAACCCCATCACCATCTTCATCAAACCCCATCAACCCCATCACCATCTTCATCAAACCCCATCAACCCCATCACCCTGTTCATCAAACCCCATCAACCCCATCACCATCTTCATCAAACACAATCAACTCCATCACCCTCTTCATCAAACCCCATCAACCCCATCACCCTCTTCATCAAACCCCATCAACCCCATCACCCTCTTCATCAAAGCCCATCAACCGCATCACCTTCATCAATGCTCATCACCCTGTTCATTGAATCCCATCAACCCATCATCATCTTCATCAAACCCCATCAACCCCATCACCATCTTCACCAAACCCCATCAACCCCATTACCATCTTCATTAATACTCATCACCATCGTCATCAAACCCCATCAACCCCATCACCATCATCATTAATACTCATCACCATCTTCATCAAACCCCATCAACCCCATCACCATCTACATTAATACTCATCACCATCTTCATCAAAGCCCATCAACCCCATCACCCTCTTCATCAAACCCATCAACCCCATCACCCTCTTCATCAAACCCCATCAACTCTATCACCCTCTTCATCAAACCCCATCAACCCCATCACCGTCTTCATCAAACCCCATCAACCCCATCACCGTCTTCATCAAACCCCATCAATCCCATCACCCTCTTCATCAAACCCCATCAACCCCATCACCATCTCTATCAAACCCCATCAACTCCATCACCGTCTTCATCAAACCCCATCAACCCCATCACCATCTTCATCAAACCCCATCACCATCTTCATCAAACCCCATCAATCCCATCACCATCTCCACCAAACCCCATCAACGCCATCACCATCTTCATCAAACCCCATCACCAACTTCACCCAACCCCATCAACCCCATCACCATCTTCACCAAACCCCATCAACCCCCTCACCCTCTCCATCAAACCCCATCAACCCATCACCCTCATCATCAAACCGCATCAACCCCATCACCATCTTCACCAAACCCCATCAACCCCATCACCCTCTCCATCAAACCCCATCAACTCCATCACCCTCTTCATCAAACCCCATCAACCCATCACCCTCATCATCAAACCCCAACAACCCCATCACCATCTTCACGAAACCCCATCAACTCCATCACCCTCCTCATCAAACCCCATCAACCAACATCACCATCTTCATCAAACACCATCAACTCCATCACCCTCTTCATCAAACCCCATCAATGCTCATCACCCTCCTCATCAAACCCCATCAACCCCATCACCATCTTCATCAAACCCCATCAACTCCAACATCATCTTCATCAAACCCCACCAACCCCATCACCATCTCCATCAATGCTCATCACCCTCCTCATCAAACCCATCAACCCCATCACCCTCTTCATCAAACCCCATCAACTCTATCACCCTCTTCATCAAACCCCATGAACCCCATCACCGTCTTCATCAAACCCCATCAACCCCATCACCGTCTTCATCAAACCCCATCAATCCCATCACCCTCTTCATCAAACCCCATCAACCCCATCACCATCTCTATCAAACCCCATCAACTCCATCACCGTCTTCATCAAACCCCATCAACCCCATCACCATCTTCATCAAACCCCATCACCATCTTCATCAAACCCCATCAATCCCATCACCATCTCCACCAAACCCCATCAACGCCATCACCATCTTCATCAAACCCCATCACCAACTTCACCCAACCCCATCAACCCCATCACCATCTTCACCAAACCCCATCAACCCCCTCACCCTCTCCATCAAACCCCATCAACCCATCACCCTCATCATCAAACCGCATCAACCCCATCACCATCTTCACCAAACCCCATCAACCCCATCACCCTCTCCATCAAACCCCATCAACTCCATCACCCTCTTCATCAAACCCCATCAACCCATCACCCTCATCATCAAACCCCAACAACCCCATCACCATCTTCACGAAACCCCATCAACTCCATCACCCTCCTCATCAAACCCCATCAACCAACATCACCATCTTCATCAAACACCATCAACTCCATCACCCTCTTCATCAAACCCCATCAATGCTCATCACCCTCCTCATCAAACCCCATCAACCCCATCACCATCTTCATCAAACCCCATCAACTCCAACATCATCTTCATCAAACCCCACCAACCCCATCACCATCTCCATCAATGCTCATCACCCTCCTCATCAAACCCATCAACCCCATCACCCTCTTCATCAAACCCCATCAACTCTATCACCCTCTTCATCAAACCCCATCAACCCCATCACCGTCTTCATCAAACCCCATCAACCCCATCACCGTCTTCATCAAACCCCATCAATCCCATCACCCTCTTCATCAAACCCCATCAACCCCATCACCATCTCTATCAAACCCCATCAACTCCATCACCGTCTTCATCAAACCCCATCAACCCCATCACCATCTTCATCAAACCCCATCACCATCTTCATCAAACCCCATCAATCCCATCACCATCTCCACCAAACCCCATCAACGCCATCACCATCTTCATCAAACCCCATCACCATGTTCACCCAACCCCATCAACCCCATCACCATCTTCACCAAACCCCATCAACCCCCTCACCCTCTCCATCAAACCCCATCAACCCATCACCCTCATCATCAAACTGCATCAACCCCATCACCATCTTCACCAAACCCCATCAACCCCATCACCCTCTCCATCAAACCCCATCAACTCCATCACCCTATTCATCAAACCCCATCAACCCATCACCCTCATCATCAAACCCCAACAACCCCATCACCATCTTCACGAAACCCCATCAACTCCATCACCCTCCTCATCAAACCCCATCAACCAACATCACCATCTTCATCAAACACCATCAACTCCATCACCCTCTTCATCAAACCCCATCAATGCTCATCACCCTCCTCATCAAACCCCATCAACCCCATCACCATCTTCATCAAACCCCATCAACTCCAACATCATCTTCATCAAACCCCACCAACCCCATCACCATCTCCATCAATGCTCATCACCCTCCTCATCAAACCCCATCAACTCCATCACCCTCTTCATCAAACCCCATCACCATCTTCATCAAACCCCATCAGGCCCATCACCATCTTCATCAAACCCCATCAACCCCATCACCCTCTTCATCAAACCCCATCAACCACATCACCATCTTCATCAAACACCATCAACTCCATCACCCTCTTCATCAAACCCCATCAACCCCATCACACTCTTCATCAAACCCCATCAACCCCATCACCCTCTTCATCAAAGCCCATCAACCCCATCACCACCTTCATCAATGCTCATCACCCTCTTCATTGAACCCCATCAACCCATCATCATCTTCATCAAACCCCATCAACCCCATCACCATCTTCATCAAACCCCATCAACCCCATTACCATCTTCATTAATACTCATCACCATCTTCATCAAACCCCATCAACCCCATCACCATCTTCATTAATACTCATCACCATCTTCATCAAACCCCATCAACCCCATCACCCTCTTCATCAAACCCTCATCAACCCCATCACCATCTTCATCAATGCTCATCACCCTCTTCTTTGAACCCCATCAACCCATCACCCTCTTCATCAAACCTCATCAACTCCATCACCCACTTCATCAAACCCCATCAACCCCATCACCCTCTTCATCAAACCCCATCAACCCCATCACCCTCTTCATCAAACCCCATCAACCCATCACCGTCTTCATTAAACGCCATCAACCCCATCACCGTCTTCATCAAACCGCATCAACCCCATCACAATCTTCATCAAACCCCATCAACTCCATCACCATCTTCCTCAAACCACATCAATCCCATCACCCTCTTCACCAAACCCCATCAACCCCATCATCATTTTCATCAAACCCCATCAGACACTTCATTAAACCCCATCACCCTCTTCATCAAACCCCATCAACCCATCACCATCTCTATCAAACCACATCAACTCCATCACTATCTTCACCAAATCCCATCAAGCCCATCACCCTTTTCATCAAGCCCCATCAACCCCATCACCCTCTTCATCAAACCCCATCAACTCCATCACCCTCTTCATCAAACCCCATCAACCCCATCACCGTCTTCATCAAAACCCATCAACCCCATGACCGTCTTCATCAAACCCCATCAACCCCATCACCATCTTCATCAAACCACATCACCATCTTCACCAAACCCCATCAACCCCATCACCCTCTTCATCAAACCCCATCAACCCCATCACCAGCTTCATCGAACCCCATCACCATCTTCACCAAACACCATCAACCCCATCACCATCTTCACCAAACCCCATCAACTCCATCACTCTCCTCATCAAACCCCATCAACCCCATCACCCTCTTCACCAAACCGCATCAACCCCATCACCATCTTCATCAAACCCCATCAACCCCATCACCATCTTCATCAAACCCCATCACCATCTTCACCAAACCCCATCAACCCCATCACCATCTTCACCAAACCCCATCAACTCCATCACCCTCTTCATCAAACCCCAACAACCCCTATCACCATCTTCACCAAACCCCATCAACTCCATCACCCTCCTCATCAAACCCCATCAACCCCATCATCCTCTTCACCAAACCCCATCAACCCCATCACCATCTTCATCAAACCCCATCAACTCCAACATCATCTTCATCAAACCCCACCAACCCCATCACCATCTCCATCAATGCTCATCACCCTCCTCATCAAACCCCATCAACCCCATCACCCTCTTCATCAAACCCCATCAACCCCATCACCATCTTCATCAAACCCCATCAACCCCATCACTATCTTCATTAATACTCATCACCATCTTCATCGAACCCCATCAACTCCATCACCATCTTCATCAAACCCCATCAACCCCATCACCATCTTCATCAAACCCCATCACCCTCTTCATCAAACCCCATCAACTCCATCACCGTCTTCATCAAACCCCATCAACCCCATCACCATCTTCATCAAACCCCATCACCATCTTCATCAAACCCCATCAATCCCATCACCATCTCCACCAAACCCCATCAACGCCATCACCATCTTCATCAAACCCCATCACCATCTTCACCCAACCCCATCAACCCCATCACCATCTTCACCAAACCCCATCAACCCCCTCACCCTCTCCATCAAGCCCCATCAACCCATCACGCTCATCATCAAACCGCATCAAACCCATCACCATCTTCACCAAACCCCATCAACCCCATCACCCTCTCCATCAAACCCCATCAACTCCATCACCCTCTTCATCAAACCCCATCAACCCATCACCCTCATCATCAAACCCCAACAACCCCATCACCATCTTCACGAAACCCCATCAACTCCATCACCCTCCTCATCAAACCCCATCAACCACATCACCATCTTCATCAAACACCATCAACTCCATCACCCTCTTCATCAAACCCCATCAATGCTCATCACCCTCCTCATCAAACCCCATCAACCCCATCACCATCTTCATCAAACCCCATCAACTCCAACATCATCTTCATCAAACCCCACCAACCCCATCACCATCTCCATCAATGCTCATCACCCTCCTCATCAAACCCCATCAACCCCATCACCCTCTTCATCAAACCCCATCAACCCCATCAGCATCTTCATCAAAGCCCATCAACCCCATCACCAACTTCATCAAACCCCATCAACCCCATCACCATCTTCATCAAACCCCATCAACTCAATCACCCTCTTCATCAAACCCCATCACCATCTTCATCAAACCCCATCAAGCCCATCACCATCTTCATCAAACCCCATCAACCCCATCACCCTCTTCATCAAACCCCATCAACCACATCACCATCTTCATCAAACACCATCAACTCCATCACACTCTTCATCAAACCCCATCAACCCCATCACCCTCTTCATTGAACCCCATCAACCCATCATCATCTTCATCAAACCCCATCAACCCCATCACCATCTTCATCAAACCCCATCAACCCCATTACCATCTTCATTAATACTCATCACTATCTTCATCAAACCCCATCAACCCCATCACCATCTTCATTAATACTCATCAACATCTTCATCAAACCCCATCAACCCCATCACCCTCTTCATCAAACCCTCATCAACCCCATCACCATCTTCATCAATGCTCATCACCTCTTCTTTGAACGCCATCAACCCATCACCCTCTTCATCAAACCTCATCAACTCCATCACCCACTTCATCAAACCCCATCAACCCCATCACCCTCTTCATCAAACCCCATCAACCCCATCACCCTCTTCATCAAACCCCATCAACCCCATCACCGTCTTCATCAAACGCCATCAACCCCATCACCGTCTTCATCAAACCGCATCAACCCCATCACAATCTTCATCAAACCCCATCAACTCCATCACCATCTTCCTCAAACCACATCAATCCCATCACCCTCTTCACTAAACCCCATCAACCCCATCATCATTTTCATCAAACCCCATCAGACTCTTCATTAAACCCCATCACCCTCTTCATCAAACCCCATCAACCCATCACCATCTCTATCAAACCACATCAACTCCATCACTATCTTCACCAAACCCCATCAAGCCCATCACCCTCTTCATCAAGCCCCATCAACCCCATCACCCTCTTCATCAAACCCCATCAACTCCATCACCCTCTTCATCAAACCCCATCAACCCCATCACCGTCTTCATCAAAACCCATCAACCCCTTGACCGTCTTCATCAAACCCCATCAACCCCATCACCATCTTCATCAAACCCCATCACCATCTTCACCATACCCCATCAACCCCATCACACTCTTCATCAAACCCCATCAACCCCATCATCCTCTTCATCAAAGCCCATCAACCCCATCACCGTCTTCATCAAAACCCATCAACCCCATGACCGTCTTCATCAAACCCCATCAACCCCATCACGATCTTCATCAAACCCCATCACCATCTTCACCAAACCCCATCAACCCCATCACCGTCTTCATCAAACCCCATCAAGTCCAACATCATCTTCATCAAACCCCACCAACCCCATCACCATCACCATCAATGCTCATCACCCTCCTCATCAAACCCCATCAACCCCATCACCATCTTCGTCAAAGCCCATCAACCCCATCACCATCTTCATCAAACCCCATCAACTCCATCACCCTCTTCATCAAACCCCATCAACCCCATCACCATCTTCATCAAACCCCATCAACCCCATCACCATCTTCATCAAACCCCATCAACCCCATCACCCTGTTCATCAAACCCCATCACCATGTTCATTAATACTCATCACCCTCTTCATCGAACCCCATCACCCCATCATCATCTTCATCAAACCCTATCAACCCATCACCAACTTCATCAAAGCCCATCAACCCCATCACCATCTTCATCAAACCCCATCAACTCCATCACCCTCATCATCAAACCCCATCAACCCCATCACCATCTTCATCAAACCCCATCAACCCCATCACCATCTTCATCAAACCCCATCAACCCCATCACCCTGTCCATCAAACCCCATCAACCCCATCACCATCTTCATCAAACACAATCAACTCCATCACCCTCTTCATCAAACCCCATCAACCCCATCACCCTCTTCATCAAAGCCCATCAACCGCATCACCTTCATCAATGCTCATCACCCTGTTCATTGAACCCCATCAACCCATCATCATCTTCATCAAACCCCATCAACCCCATCACCATCTTCATCAAACCCCATCAACCCCATTACCATCTTCATTAATACTCATCACCATCGTCATCAAACCCCATCAACCCCATCACCATCATCATTAATACTCATCACCATCTTCATCAAACCCCATCAACCCCATCACCATCTACATTAATACTCATCACCATCTTCATCAAAGCCCATCAACCCCATCACCCTCTTCATCAAACCCATCAACCCCATCACCCTCTTCATCAAACCCCATCAACTCTATCACCCTCTTCATCAAACCCCTTCAACCCCATCACCGTCTTCATCAAACCCCATCAACCCCATCACCGTCTTCATCAAACCCCATCAATCCCATCACCCTCTTCATCAAACCCCATCAACCCCATCACCATCTCTATCAAACCCCATCAACTCCATCACCGTCTTCATCAAACCCCATCAACCCCATCACCATCTTCATCAAACCCCATCACCATCTTCATCAAACCCCATCAATCCCATCACCATCTCCACCAAACCCCATCAACCCCATCACCATCTTCGTCAAAGCCCATCAACCCCATCACCATCTTCATCAAACCCCATCAACTCCATCACCCTCTTCATCAAACCCCATCAACCCCATCACCATCTTCATCAAACCCCATCAACCCCATCACCATCTTCATCAAACCCCATCAACCCCATCACCCTGTTCATCAAACCCCATCACCATGTTCATTAATACTCATCACCCTCTTCATCGAACCCCATCACCCCATCATCATCTTCATCAAACCCTATCAACCCATCACCAACTTCATCAAAGCCCATCAACCCCATCACCATCTTCATCAAACCCCATCAACTCCATCACCCTCTTCATCAAACCCCATCAACCCCATCACCATCTTCATCAAACCCCATCAACCCCATCACCATCTTCATCAAACCCCATCAACCCCATCACCCTGTTCATCAAACCCCATCAACCCCATCACCATCTTCATCAAACACAATCAACTCCATCACCCTCTTCATCAAACCCCATCAACCCCATCACCCTCTTCATCAAACCCCATCAACCCCATCACCCTCTTCATCAAAGCCCATCAACCGCATCACCTTCATCAATGCTCATCACCCTGTTCATTGAATCCCATCAACCCATCATCATCTTCATCAAACCCCATCAACCCCATCACCATCTTCACCAAACCCCATCAACCCCATTACCATCTTCATTAATACTCATCACCATCGTCATCAAACCCCATCAACCCCATCACCATCATCATTAATACTCATCACCATCTTCATCAAACCCCATCAACCCCATCACCATCTACATTAATACTCATCACCATCTTCATCAAAGCCCATCAACCCCATCACCCTCTTCATCAAACCCATCAACCCCATCACCCTCTTCATCAAACCCCATCAACTCTATCACCCTCTTCATCAAACCCCATCAACCCCATCACCGTCTTCATCAAACCCCATCAACCCCATCACCGTCTTCATCAAACCCCATCAATCCCATCACCCTCTTCATCAAACCCCATCAACCCCATCACCATCTCTATCAAACCCCATCAACTCCATCACCGTCTTCATCAAACCCCATCAACCCCATCACCATCTTCATCAAACCCCATCACCATCTTCATCAAACCCCATCAATCCCATCACCATCTCCACCAAACCCCATCAACGCCATCACCATCTTCATCAAACCCCATCACCAACTTCACCCAACCCCATCAACCCCATCACCATCTTCACCAAACCCCATCAACCCCCTCACCCTCTCCATCAAACCCCATCAACCCATCACCCTCATCATCAAACCGCATCAACCCCATCACCATCTTCACCAAACCCCATCAACCCCATCACCCTCTCCATCAAACCCCATCAACTCCATCACCCTCTTCATCAAACCCCATCAACCCATCACCCTCATCATCAAACCCCAACAACCCCATCACCATCTTCACGAAACCCCATCAACTCCATCACCCTCCTCATCAAACCCCATCAACCAACATCACCATCTTCATCAAACACCATCAACTCCATCACCCTCTTCATCAAACCCCATCAATGCTCATCACCCTCCTCATCAAACCCCATCAACGCCATCACCATCTTCATCAAACCCCATCAACTCCAACATCATCTTCATCAAACCCCACCAACCCCATCACCATCTCCATCAATGCTCATCACCCTCCTCATCAAACCCATCAACCCCATCACCCTCTTCATCAAACCCCATCAACTCTATCACCCTCTTCATCAAACCCCATCAACCCCATCACCGTCTTCATCAAACCCCATCAACCCCATCACCGTCTTCATCAAACCCCATCAATCCCATCACCCTCTTCATCAAACCCCATCAACCCCATCACCATCTCTATCAAACCCCATCAACTCCATCACCGTCTTCATCAAACCCCATCAACCCCATCACCATCTTCATCAAACCCCATCACCATCTTCATCAAACCCCATCAATCCCATCACCATCTCCACCAAACCCCATCAACGCCATCACCATCTTCATCAAACCCCATCACCAACTTCACCCAACCCCATCAACCCCATCACCATCTTCACCAAACCCCATCAACCCCCTCACCCTCTCCATCAAACCCCATCAACCCATCACCCTCATCATCAAACCGCATCAACCCCATCACCATCTTCACCAAACCCCATCAACCCCATCACCCTCTCCATCAAACCCCATCAACTCCATCACCCTCTTCATCAAACCCCATCAACCCATCACCCTCATCATCAAACCCCAACAACCCCATCACCATCTTCACGAAACCCCATCAACTCCATCACCCTCCTCATCAAACCCCATCAACCAACATCACCATCTTCATCAAACACCATCAACTCCATCACCCTCTTCATCAAACCCCATCAATGCTCATCACCCTCCTCATCAAACCCCATCAACCCCATCACAATCTTCATCAAACCCCATCAACTCCAACATCATCTTCATCAAACCCCACCAACCCCATCACCATCTCCATCAATGCTCATCACCCTCCTCATCAAACCCATCAACCCCATCACCCTCTTCATCAAACCCCATCAACTCTATCACCCTCTTCATCAAACCCCATCAACCCCATCACCGTCTTCATCAAACCCCATCAACCCCATCACCGTCTTCATCAAACCCCATCAATCCCATCACCCTCTTCATCAAACCCCATCAACCCCATCACCATCTCTATCAAACCCCATCAACTCCATCACCGTCTTCATCAAACCCCATCAACCCCATCACCATCTTCATCAAACCCCATCACCATCTTCATCAAACCCCATCAATCCCATCACCATCTCCACCAAACCCCATCAACGCCATCACCATCTTCATCAAACCCCATCACCATGTTCACCCAACCCCATCAACCCCATCACCATCTTCACCAAACCCCATCAACCCCCTCACCCTCTCCATCAAACCCCATCAACCCATCACCCTCATCATCAAACTGCATCAACCCCATCACCATCTTCACCAAACCCCATCAACCCCATCACCCTCTCCATCAAACCCCATCAACTCCATCACCCTATTCATCAAACCCCATCAACCCATCACCCTCATCATCAAACCCCAACAACCCCATCACCATCTTCACGAAACCCCATCAACTCCATCACCCTCCTCATCAAACCCCATCAACCAACATCACCATCTTCATCAAACACCATCAACTCCATCACCCTCTTCATCAAACCCCATCAATGCTCATCACCCTCCTCATCAAACCCCATCAACCCCATCACCATCTTCATCAAACCCCATCAACTCCAACATCATCTTCATCAAACCCCACCAACCCCATCACCATCTCCATCAATGCTCATCACCCTCCTCATCAAACCCCATCAACTCCATCACCCTCTTCATCAAACCCCATCACCATCTTCATCAAACCCCATCAGGCCCATCACCATCTTCATCAAACCCCATCAACCCCATCACCCTCTTCATCAAACCCCATCAACCACATCACCATCTTCATCAAACACCATCAACTCCATCACCCTCTTCATCAAACCCCATCAACCCCATCACACTCTTCATCAAACCCCATCAACCCCATCACCCTCTTCATCAAAGCCCATCAACCCCATCACCATCTCCATCAATGCTCATCACCCTCCTCATCAAACCCCATCAACTCCATCACCCTCTTCATCAAACCCCATCACCATCTTCATCAAACCCCATCAGGCCCATCACCATCTTCATCAAACCCCATCAACCCCATCACCCTCTTCATCAAACCCCATCAACCACATCACCATCTTCATCAAACACCATCAACTCCATCACCCTCTTCATCAAACCCCATCAACCCCATCACACTCTTCATCAAACCCCATCAACCCCATCACCCTCTTCATCAAACCCCATCAACCCCATCACCATCTTCATCAAACCCCATCAACCCCATTACCATCTTCATTAATACTCATCACCATCTTCATCAAACCCCATCAACCCCATCACCATCTTCATTAATACTCATCACCATCTTCATCAAACCCCATCAACCCCATCACCCTCTTCATCAAACCCTCATCAACCCCATCACCATCTTCATCAATGCTCATCACCCTCTTCTTTGAACCCCATCAACCCATCACCCTCTTCATCAAACCTCATCAACTCCATCACCCACTTCATCAAACCCCATCAACCCCATCACCCTCTTCATCAAACCCCATCAACCCCATCACCCTCTTCATCAAACCCCATCAACCCATCACCGTCTTCATTAAACGCCATCAACCCCATCACCGTCTTCATCAAACCGCATCAACCCCATCACAATCTTCATCAAACCCCATCAACTCCATCACCATCTTCCTCAAACCACATCAATCCCATCACCCTCTTCACCAAACCCCATCAACCCCATCATCATTTTCATCAAACCCCATCAGACACTTCATTAAACCCCATCACCCTCTTCATCAAACCCCATCAACCCATCACCATCTCTATCAAACCACATCAACTCCATCACTATCTTCACCAAATCCCATCAAGCCCATCACCCTTTTCATCAAGCCCCATCAACCCCATCACCCTCTTCATCAAACCCCATCAACTCCATCACCCTCTTCATCAAACCCCATCAACCCCATCACCGTCTTCATCAAAACCCATCAACCCCATGACCGTCTTCATCAAACCCCATCAACCCCATCACCATCTTCATCAAACCACATCACCATCTTCACCAAACCCCATCAACCCCATCACCCTCTTCATCAAACCCCATCAACCCCATCACCAGCTTCATCGAACCCCATCACCATCTTCACCAAACACCATCAACCCCATCACCATCTTCACCAAACCCCATCAACTCCATCACTCTCCTCATCAAACCCCATCAACCCCATCACCCTCTTCACCAAACCGCATCAACCCCATCACCATCTTCATCAAACCCCATCAACCCCATCACCATCTTCATCAAACCCCATCACCATCTTCACCAAACCCCATCAACCCCATCACCATCTTCACCAAACCCCATCAACTCCATCACCCTCTTCATCAAACCCCAACAACCCCTATCACCATCTTCACCAAACCCCATCAACTCCATCACCCTCCTCATCAAACCCCATCAACCCCATCATCCTCTTCACCAAACCCCATCAACCCCATCACCATCTTCATCAAACCCCATCAACTCCAACATCATCTTCATCAAACCCCACCAACCCCATCACCATCTCCATCAATGCTCATCACCCTCCTCATCAAACCCCATCAACCCCATCACCCTCTTCATCAAACCCCATCAACCCCATCACCATCTTCATCAAACCCCATCAACCCCATCACTATCTTCATTAATACTCATCACCATCTTCATCGAACCCCATCAACTCCATCACCATCTTCATCAAACCCCATCAACCCCATCACCATCTTCATCAAACCCCATCACCCTCTTCATCAAACCCCATCAACCCCATCACCATCTTCATCAAACACCATCAACTTCATCACCCTCTTCATCAAACCCCATCAACCCCATCAGCCTCTTCATCAAACCCCATCAACCCCATCACCCTCTTCATCAAACCCCATCAACCCCATCACCATCTTCATTAATACTCATCACCCTCTTCATCGAACCCCATCAACTCCATCACCATCTTCATCAAATCCCATCAACCCCATCACCATCTTCATCAAACCCCATCGACCCCATCACCCTCTACATCAAACCCCATCAACCCATCATCATCTTCATCAAACACTATCAACCCCATCACCAACTTCATCAAACCCCATCAACCCCATCACCATCTTCATCAAACCCCATCAACCCCATTACCATCTTCATTAATACTCATCACCATCTTCATCAAACCCCATCAACCCCATCACCATCTTCATTAATACTCATCACCATCTTCATCAAAGTCCATCAAACCCATCACCCTCTTCATCAAACCCCCATCAACCCCATCACCATCTTAATCAATGCTCATCACCCTCTTCATTGAACCGCATCAACCCATCATCATCTTCATCAAACCCTATCAACCACATCACCAACTTCATCAAACCCCATCAACCCCATCACCCTCCTCATCAAACCCCATCAACCAACATCACCATCTTCATCAAACACCATCAACTCCATCACCCTCTTCATCAAACCCCATCAATGCTCATCACCCTCCTCATCAAACCCCATCAACCCCATCACCATCTTCATCAAACCCCATCAACTCCAACATCATCTTCATCAAACCCCACCAACCCCATCACCATCTCCATCAATGCTCATCACCCTCCTCATCAAACCCCATCAACTCCATCACCCTCTTCATCAAACCCCATCACCATCTTCATCAAACCCCATCAAGCCCATCACCATCTTCATCAAACCCCATCAACCCCATCACCCTCTTCATCAAACCCCATCAACCACATCACCATCTTCATCAAACACCATCAACTCCATCACCCTCTTCATCAAACCCCATCAACCCCATCACACTCTTCATCAAACCCCATCAACCCCATCACCCTCTTCATCAAAGCCCATCAACCCCATCACCACCTTCATCAATGCTCATCACCCTCTTCATTGAACCCCATCAACCCATCATCATCTTCATCAAACCCCATCAACCCCATCACCATCTTCATCAAACCCCATCAACCCCATTACCATCTTCATTAATACTCATCACCATCTTCATCAAACCCCATCAACCCCATCACCATCTTCATTAATACTCATCACCATCTTCATCAAACCCCATCAACCCCATCACCCTCTTCATCAAACCCTCATCAACCCCATCACCATCTTCATCAATGCTCATCACCCTCTTCTTTGAACCCCATCAACCCATCACCCTCTTCATCAAACCTCATCAACTCCATCACCCACTTCATCAAACCCCATCAACCCCATCACCCTCTTCATCAAACCCCATCAACCCCATCACCCTCTTCATCAAACCCCATCAACCCATCACCGTCTTCATCAAACGCCATCAACCCCATCACCGTCTTCATCAAACCGCATCAACCCCATCACAATCTTCATCAAACCCCATCAACTCCATCACCATCTTCCTCAAACCACATCAATCCCATCACCCTCTTCACCAAACCCCATCAACCCCATCATCATTTTCATCAAACCCCATCAGACTCTTCATTAAACCCCATCACCCTCTTCATCAAACCCCATCAACCCATCACCATCTCTATCAAACCACATCAACTCCATCACTATCTTTACCAAACCCCATCAAGCCCATCACCCTCTTCATCAAGCCCCATCAACCCCATCACCCTCTTCATCAAACCCCATCAACTCCATCACCCTCTTCGTCAAACCCCATCAACCCCATCACCGTCTTCATCAAAACCCATCAACCCCATGACCGTCTTCATCAAACCCCATCAACCCCATCACCATCTTCATCAAACCACATCACCATCTTCACCAAACCCCATCAACCCCATCACCCTCTTCATCAAACCCCATCAACCCCATCACCAGCTTCATCGAACCCCATCACCATCTTCACCAAACACCATCAACCCCATCACCATCTTCACCAAACCCCATCAACTCCATCACTCTCCTCATCAAACCCCATCAACCCCATCACCCTCTTCACCAAACCGCATCAACCCCATCACCATCTTCATCAAACCCCATCAACCCCATCACCATCTTCATCAAACCCCATCACCATCTTCACCAAACCCCATCAACCCCATCACCATCTTCACCAAACCCCATCAACTCCATCACCCTCTTCATCAAACCCCAACAACCCCATCACCATCTTCACCAAACCCCATCAACTCCATCACCCTCCTCATCAAACCCCATCAACCCCATCATCCTCTTCACCAAACCCCATCAACCCCATCACCATCTTCATCAAACCCCATCAACTCCAACATCATCTTCATCAAACCCCACCAACCCCATCACCATCTCCATCAATGCTCATCACCCTCCTCATCAAACCCCATCAACCCCATCACCCTCTTCATCAAACCCCATCAACCCCATCACCATCTTCATCAAACCCCATCAACCCCATCACTATCTTCATTAATACTCATCACCATCTTCATCGAACCCCATCAACTCCATCACCATCTTCATCAAACCCCATCAACCCCATCACCATCTTCATCAAACCCCATCACCCTCTTCATCAAACCCCATCAACCCCATCACCATCTTCATCAAACACCATCAACTTCATCACCCTCTTCATCAAACCCCATCAACCCCATCAGCCTCTTCATCAAACCCCATCAACCCCATCACCCTCTTCATCAAACCCCATCAACCCCATCACCATCTTCATTAATACTCATCACCCTCTTCATCGAACCCCATCAACTCCATCACCATCTTAATCAAATCCCATCAACCCCATCACCATCTTCATCAAACCCCATCGACTCCATCACCCTCTACATCAAACCCCATCAACCCATCATCATCTTCATCAAACACTATCAACCCCATCACCAACTTCATCAAACCCCATCAACCCCATCACCATCTTCATCAAACCCCATCAACCCCATTACCATCTTCATTAATACTCATCACCATCTTCATCAAACCCCATCAACCCCATCACCATCTTCATTAATACTCATCACCATCTTCATCAAAGTCCATCAAACCCATCACCCTCTTCATCAAACCCCCATCAACCCCATCACCATCTTAATCAATGCTCATCACCCTCTTCATTGAACCGCATCAACCCATCATCATCTTCATCAAACCCTATCAACCACATCACCAACTTCATCAAACCCCATCAACCCCATCACCATTTTCATCAAACCCCATCAACCCCATCAACATCTTCATCAATGCTCATCACCCTCTTCATTGAACCCCATCAACCCATCATCATCTTCATCAAACCCTATCAACCCCATCACCAACTTCATCAAACCCCATCAACCCCATCACCATCTTCATCAAACCCCTTCAACCCCATTACCATCTTCATTAATACTCATCACCATCTTCATCAAACCCCATCAACCCCATCACCATCTTCATTAATACTCATCACCATCTTCATCAAACCCCATCAACCCCATCACCATCATCATTAATACTCATCACCATCTTCATCAAAGCCCATCAACCCCATCACCCTCTTCATCAAACCCCCATCAACCCCACCACCATCTTCATCAATGCTCATCACCCTCTCCATTGAACCCCATCAACCCATCATCATCTTCATCAAACCCTATCAACCCCATCACCAACTTCATCAAACCCCATCAACCCCATCACCATCTTCATCAAACCCCATCAACTCCATCACCCTCTTCATCAAACCCCATCAACCTATCACCATCTTCATCAAACACCATCAAACCCATCACCCTCTTCACCAAACCCCATCTACCCCATCACCCTCTTCACCAAACCCCATCAACTCCATCACCATCTTCATCAAACCCCATCTACCCCATCACCCTCTTCATCAAACCCCATCAACCCCATCACCGTCTTCATCAAACCCCATCAACTTCATCACCATCTTCCTCAAACCCCGTCAACCCCATCACCCTCTTCACCAAACCCCATCAAGCCCATCATCATTTTCATCAAATCCCATCAACCCCATCAGACTCTTCATTAAACCCCATCACCCTCTTCATCAAACCCCATCAACCCCATCACCGTCTTCATCAAACCCGATCAACCCCATCACCGTCTTCATCAAACCCCATCAACCCCATCACCATCTTCATCAAACCCCATCACCATCTTCACCAAACCCCATCAACCCCATCACCCTCTTCATCAAACCCCACCAACCCCATCACCATCTTCATCAAACCCCATCACCATCTTCACCAAACCCCATCAACCCCATCACCGTCTTCACCAAACCCCATCAACTCCATCACCCTCTTCATCAAACCCCATCAACCCATCACCCTCATCATCAAACCCCAACAACCCCATCACCATCTTCACCAAACCCCATCAATTCCATCACCCTCCTCATCAAACCGCATCAACCCCATCACCCTCTTCACCAAACCCCATCAACCCCATCACCATCTTCATCAAAGCCCATCAACCCCATCAACATCTTCATCAAACCCCATCAACCCCATCACCATCTTCATTAATACTCATCACCCTCTTCATCGAACCCCATCAACTCCATCACCATCTTCATCAAACCCCATCAACCCCATCACCATCTTCATCAAACCCCATCAACCCCATCACCCTCTTCATCAAACCCCATCAAACCCATCACCATCTTCATCAAACAACATCAACTCCATCACCCTCTTCATCAAACCCCATCATTCCCATCACCCTCTTCATCAAACCCAATCAACCCCATCACCATCTTCATCAATGCTCATCACCCTCTTCATTGAACCGCATCAACCCATCATCATTTTCATCAAACCCTATCAACCCCATCACCAACTTCATCAAACCCCATCAACCCCATCACCATCTTCATCAAACCACATCAACCCCATGACCATCTTCATTAATACGCATCACCATCTTCATCAAACCCCATTAACCCCATCACCATCTTCATTAATACTCATCACCATCTTCATCAAACCCCATCAACCCCATCACCATCTTCATTAATACTCATCACCATCTTCATCAAAGCCCATCAACCCCATCACCCTCTTCATCAAACCCCCATCAACCCCATCACCATCTTCATCAATGCTCATCACCCTCTTCATTGAACCCCATCAACCCATCATCATCTTCATCAAACCCGATCAACGCCATCACCAACTTCATCAAACCCCATCAACCCCATGACCCTCTTCATCAAACCCCATCAACCCATCACCATCTTCATCAAACACCATCAACTCCATCACACTCTTCAACAAACCCCATCACCCTCTTCATCAAACCCCAACAACCCCATCACCATCTTCATCAAACCCCACCAACTCCTACATCATCTTCATCAAACCCCAACAACCCCATCACCATCTCCATCAATGCTCATCACCCTCCTCATCAAACCCCATCAACCCCATCACCCTCTTCATCAAACTCCATCAACCCCATTACCATCTTCATCAAACCCCATCAACCCCATCACCATCTTCATTAATACTCATCACCATCTTCATCAAAGCCCATCAACCCCATCACCATCTTCATCAAACCCCATCAACCCCATCACCATCTTCATTAATACTCATCACCCTCTTCATCGAACCCCATCAACTCCATCACCTTCTTCATCAAACCCCATCAACCCCATCACCATCTTCATCAAACCCCATCAACCCCATTACCCTCTTCATCAAACCCCATCAACCCCATCACCATCTTCATCAAACCCCATCAACCCCATCACCCTCTTCATCAAAGCCCATCAACCCCATTACCATCTTCATCAATGCTCATCACCCTCTTCATTGAACCCCATCAACCCATCACCATCTTCATCAAACCCTAACAACCCCATCACCAACTTCATCAAACCCCATCAACCCCATCACCATCTTCATCAAACCCCATCAACCCCATTACCATCTTCATTAATACTCATCACCATCTTCATCAAACCCCATCAGCCCATCACCATCTCATTAATACTCATCACCATCTTCATCAAACCCCATCAACCCCTTCACCATCTTCATTAATACTCATCACCATCTTCATCAAAGCCCATCAACCCCATCACCCTCTTCTTCAAACCCCCATCAACCCCATCACCATCTTCATCAATGCTCATCAACCTCTTCATTGAACCCCACCAACCCATCATCATCTTCATCAAACCCCATCAACCCCATCACCAACTTCATCAAACCCCATCATCCCCTTCACCATCTTCATCAAAACCCATCAACTCCATCACCCTCTTCATCAAACCCCATCAACCAATCACCATCTTCATCAAACACTATCAACCCCATCACCCTCTTTACCTAACCCCATCAACCCCATCACCCTCTTCATAAAACCCCATCAACCCCATCACCCTCTTCATAAAACCCCATCAACCCCATCACCATCTTCATCAATGCTCATCACGCTCCTCATCAAACCCCATCAACCTCTTCATCAAACCCCATCAACACCATCAACATCTTCATCAAACCCCATCAACCCCATCACCATCTTCATTAATACTCATCACCCTCTTCATCGAACCCCATCAACCCATCACCATCTTCATCAAACCCTATCAACCCCATCACCAACTTCATCAAACCCCATCAACCCCATTACCATCTTCATTAATACTCATCACCATCTTCATCAAACCCCATCAACCCCATCACCATCTTCATTAATACTCATCACCATCTTCATCAAACCCCATCAACCCCATCACCATCTTCATTAATACTCATCACCATCTTCATCAAAGCCCATCAACCCCATCACCCTCATCATCAAACCCCCATCAACCCATCACCATCTTCATCAATGCTCATCAACCTCTTCATTGAACCCCATCAACCCATCATCATCTTCATCAAACCCCATCACCATCTTCACCAAACCCCATCAACCCCATCACCCTCTTCATCAAACCCCACCAACCCCATCACCATCTTCATCAAACCCCATCACCATCTTCACCAAACCCCATCAACCCCATCACCATCTTCACCAAACCCCATCAACTCCATCACCCTCTTCATCAAACCCCATCAACCCATCACCCTCATCATCAAACCCCAACAACCCCATCACCATCTTCACCAAACCCCATCAATTCCATGACCCTCCTCATCAAACCGCATCAACCCCATCACCCTCTTCACCAAACCCCATCAACCCCATCACCATCTTCATCAAACCCCATCAACTCCAACATCATCTTCATCAAACCCCAACAACCACATCACCATCTCCATCAATGCTCATCACCCTCCTCATCAAACCCCATCAACCCCATCACCATCTTCATCAAACCCCATCAACTCCAACATCATCTTCATCAAACCCCAAGAACCCCATCACCATCTCCATCAATGCTCATCACCCTCCTCATCAAACCCCATCAACCCCATCACCCTCTTCATCAAACCCCATCAACCCCATCACCATCTTCATCAAACCCCATCAACCCCATCACCATCTTCATTACTACTCATCACCATCTTCATCAAAGCCCATCAACCCCATCACCATCTTCATCAAACCCCATCAACCCCATCACCATCTTCATTAATACTCATCACCCTCTTCATCGAACCCCATCAACTCCATCACCCTCTTCATCAAACCCCATCAACCTATCACCATCTTCATTAAACACCATCAAACCCATCACCCTCTTCACCAAACCCCATCTACTCCATCACCATCTTCACCAAACCCCATCAACTCCACCACCATCTTCATCAAACCCCATCTACCCCATCACCCTCTTCATCAAACCCCATCAACCCCATCACCGTCTTCATCAAACCCCATCAACTTCATCACCATCTTCCTCAAACCCCGTCATCCCCATCACCCTCTTCACCAAACCCCATCAAGCCCATCATCATTTTCATCAAATCCCATCAACCCCATCAGACTCTTCATTAAACCCCATCACCCTCTTCATCAAACCCCATCAACCCCATCACCCTCTTCATCAAACCCCATCAACTCCATCACCCTCTTCATCAAACCCCATCAACCCCATCACCGTCTTCATCAAACCCGATCAACCCCATCACCGTCTTCATCAAACCCCATCAACCCCATCACCATCTTCATCAAACCCCATCACCATCTTCACCAAACCCCATCAACCCCATCACCCTCTTCATCAAACCCCACCAACCCCATCACCATCTTCATCAAACCCCATCAACCCCATCACCATCTTCATTACTACTCATCACCATCTTCATCAAAGCCCATCAACCCCATCACCATCTTCATCAAACCCCATCAACCCCATCACCATCTTCATTAATACTCATCACCCTCTTCATCGAACCCCATCAACTCCATCACCCTCTTCATCAAACCCCATCAACCTATCACCATCTTCATCAAACACCATCAAACCCATCACCCTCTTCACCAAACCCCATCTACCCCATCACCATCTTCACCAAACCCCATCAACTCCACCACCATCTTCATCAAACCCCATCTACCCCATCACCCTCTTCATCAAACCCCATCAACCCCATCACCGTCTTCATCACACCCCATCAACTTCATCACCATCTTCCTCAAACCCTGTCATCCCCATCACCCTCTTCACCAAACCCCATCAAGCCCATCATCATTTTCATCAAATCCCATCAACCCCATCAGACTCTTCATTAAACCCCATCACCCTCTTCATCAAACCCCATCAACCCCATCACCCTCTTCATCAAACCCCATCAACTCCATCACCCTCTTCATCAAACCCCATCAACCCCATCACCGTCTTCATCAAACCCGATCAACCCCATCACCGTCTTCATCAAACCCCATCAACCCCATCACCATCTTCATCAAACCCCATCACCATCTTCACCAAACCCCATCAACCCCATCACCATCTTCACCAAACCCCATCAACTCCATCACCCTCTTCATCAAACCCCATCAACCCATCACCCTCATCATCAAACCCCAACAACCCCATCACCATCTTCACCAAACCCCATCAATTCCATGACCCTCCTCATCAAACCGCATCAACCCCATCACCCTCTTCACCAAACCCCATCAACCCCATCACCATCTTCATCAAACCCCATCAACTCCAACATCATCTTCATCAAACCCCAACAACCACATCACCATCTCCATCAATGCTCATCACCCTCCTCATCAAACCCCATCAACCCCATCACCATCTTCATCAAACCCCATCAACTCCAACATCATCTTCATCAAACCCCAAGAACCCCATCACCATCTCCATCAATGCTCATCACCCTCCTCATCAAACCCCATCAACCCCATCACCCTCTTCATCAAACCCCATCAACCCCATCACCATCTTCATCAAACCCCATCAACCCCATCACCATCTTCATTACTACTCATCACCATCTTCATCAAAGCCCATCAACCCCATCACCATCTTCATCAAACCCCATCAACCCCATCACCATCTTCATTAATACTCATCACCCTCTTCATCGAACCCCATCAACTCCATCACCCTCTTCATCAAACCCCATCAACCTATCACCATCTTCATCAAACACCATCAAACCCATCACCCTCTTCACCAAACCCCATCTACCCCATCACCATCTTCACCAAACCCCATCAACTCCACCACCATCTTCATCAAACCCCATCTACCCCATCACCCTCTTCATCAAACCCCATCAACCCCATCACCGTCTTCATCAAACCCCATCAACTTCATCACCATCTTCCTCAAACCCCGTCATCCCCATCACCCTCTTCACCAAACCCCATCAAGCCCATCATCATTTTCATCAAATCCCATCAACCCCATCAGACTCTTCATTAAACCCCATCACCCTCTTCATCAAACCCCATCAACCCCATCACCCTCTTCATCAAACCCCATCAACTCCATCACCCTCTTCATCAAACCCCATCAACCCCATCACCGTCTTCATCAAACCCGATCAACCCCATCACCGTCTTCATCAAACCCCATCAACCCCATCACCATCTTCATCAAACCCCATCACCATCTTCACCAAACCCCATCAACCCCATCACCCTCTTCATCAAACCCCACCAACCCCATCACCATCTTCATCAAACCCCATCAACCCCATCACCATCTTCATTACTACTCATCACCATCTTCATCAAAGCCCATCAACCCCATCACCATCTTCATCAAACCCCATCAACCCCATCACCATCTTCATTAATACTCATCACCCTCTTCATCGAACCCCATCAACTCCATCACCCTCTTCATCAAACCCCATCAACCTATCACCATCTTCATCAAACACCATCAAACCCATCACCCTCTTCACCAAACCCCATCTACCCCATCACCATCTTCACCAAACCCCATCAACTCCACCACCATCTTCATCAAACCCCATCTACCCCATCACCCTCTTCATCAAACCCCATCAACCCCATCACCGTCTTCATCAAACCCCATCAACTTCATCACCATCTTCCTCAAACCCCGTCATCCCCATCACCCTCTTCACCAAACCCCATCAAGCCCATCATCATTTTCATCAAATCCCATCAACCCCATCAGACTCTTCATTAAACCCCATCACCCTCTTCATCAAACCCCATCAACCCCATCACCCTCTTCATCAAACCCCATCAACTCCATCACCCTCTTCATCAAACCCCATCAACCCCATCACCGTCTTCATCAAACCCGATCAACCCCATCACCGTCTTCATCAAACCCCATCAACCCCATCACCATCTTCATCAAACCCCATCACCATCTTCACCAAACCCCATCAACCCCATCACCCTCTTCATCAAACCCCACCAACCCCATCACCATCTTCATCAAACCCCATCACCATCTTCACCAAACCCCATCAACCCCATCACCATCTTCACCAAACCCCATCAACTCCATCACCCTCTTCATCAAACCCCATCAACCCATCACCCTCATCATCAAACCCCAACAACCCCATCACCATCTTCACCAAACCCCATCAATTCCATCACCCTCCTCATCAAACCGCATCAACCCCATCACCCTCTTCACCAAACCCCATCAACCCCATCACCATCTTCATCAAAGCCCATCAACCCCATCACCATCTTCACCAAACCCCATCAACCCCATCACCATCTTCATTAATACTCATCACCCTCTTCATCGAACCCCATCAACTCCATCACCATCTTCATCAAACCCCATCAACCCCATCACCATCTTCATCAAACCCCATCAACCCCATCACCCTCTTCATCAAACCCCATCAAACCCATCACCATCTTCATCAAACAACATCAACTCCATCACCCTCTTCATCAAACCCCATCAATCCCATCACCCTCTTCATCAAACCCCATCAACCCCATCACCATCTTCATCAATGCTCATCACCCTCTTCATTGAACCGCATCAACCCATCATCATTTTCATCAAACCCTATCAACCCCATCACCAACTTCATCAAACCCCATCAACCCCATCACCATCTTCATCAAACCACATCAACCCCATTACCATCTTCATTAATACTCATCACCATCTTCATCAAACCCCATTAACCCCATCACCATCTTCATTAATACTCATCACCATCTTCATCAAACCCCATCAACCCCATCACCATCTTCATTAATACTCATCACCATCTTCATCAAAGCCCATCAACCCCATCACCCTCTTCATCAAACCCCCATCAACCCCATCACCATCTTCATCAATGCTCATCACCCTCTTCATTGAACCCCATCAACCCATCATCATCTTCATCAAACCCCATCAACCCCATCACCATCTTCATCAAACCCCATCAACCCCATGACCCTCTTCATCAAACCCCATCAACCCCATCACCATCTTCATCAAACACCATCAATTCCATCACACTCTTCAACAAACCCCATCACCCTCTTCATCAAACCCCATCAACCCCATCACCCTCTTCATCAAAGCCCATCAACCCCATCACCCTTTTCTTCAAACACCATCAACTACATCACCCTCTTCATCAAACCCCAACAACCCCATCACCATCTTCATCAAACCCCACCAACTCCTACATCATCTTCATCAAACCCCAACAACCCCATCACCATCTCCATCAATGCTCATCACCCTCCTCATCAAACCCCATCAACCCCATCACCCTCTTCATCAAACTCCATCAACCCCATTACCATCTTCATCAAACCCCATCAACCCCATCACCATCTTCATTAATACTCATCACCATCTTCATCAAAGCCCATCAACCCCATCACCATCTTCATCAAACCCCATCAACCCATCACCATCTTCATTAATACTCATCACCCTCTTCATCGAACCCCATCAACTCCATCACTATCTTCATCAAACCCCATCAACCCCATCACCATCTTCATCAAACCCCATCAACTCCATCACTATCTTCATCAAACCCCATCAACCCCATCACCCTCTTCATCAAACCCCCATCAACCCCATCACCATCTTCATCAATGCTCATCACCCTCTTCATTGAACCCCATCAACCCATCATCATCTTCATCAAACCCCATCAACCCCATCACCATCTTCATCAAACCCCATCAACCCCATGACCCTCTTCATCAAACCCCATCAACCCCATCACCATCTTCATCAAACACCATCAACTCCATCACACTCTTCAACAAACCCATCACCCTCTTCATCAAACCCCATCAACCCCATAACCCTCTTCATCAAAGCCCATCAACCCCATCACCCTTTTCTTCAAACACCATCAACTACATCACCCTCTTCATCAAACCCCAACAACCCCATCACCATCTTCATCAAACCCCACCAACTCCTACATCATCTTCATCAAACCCCAACAACCCCATCACCATCTCCATCAATGCTCATCACCCTCCTCATCAAACCCCATCAACCCCATCACCCTCTTCATCAAACTCCATCAACCCCATTACCATCTTCATCAAACCCCATCAACCCCATCACCATCTTCATTAATACTCATCACCATCTTCATCAAAGCCCATCAACCCCATCACCATCTTCATCAAACCCCATCAACCCCATCACCATCTTCATTAATACTCATCACCCTCTTCATCGAACCCCATCAACTCCATCACTATCTTCATCAAACCCCATCAACCCCATCACCATCTTCATCAAACCCCATCAACCCCATTACCCTCTTCATCAAACCCCATCAACCCCATCACCATCTTCATCAAACCCCATCAACCCCATCACCCTCTTCATCAAAGCCCATCAACCCCATTACCATCTTCATCAATGCTCATCACCCTCTTCATTGAACCCCATCAACCCATCACCATCTTCATCAAACCCTAACAACCCCATCACCAACTTCATCAAACACCATCAACCCCATCACCATCTTCATCAAACCCCATCAACCCCATTACCATCTTCATTAATACTCATCACCATCTTCATCAAACCCCATCAGCCCATCACCATCTCATTAATACTCATCACCATCTTCATCAAACCCCATCAACCCCATCACCATCTTCATTAATACTCATCACCATCTTCATCAAAGCCCATCAACCCCATCACCCTCTTCTTCAAACCCCCATCAACCCCATCACCATCTTCATCAATGCTCATCAACCTCTTCATTGAACCCCACCAACCCATCATCATCTTCATCAAACCCCATCAACCCCATCACCAACTTCATCAAACCCCATCATCCCCTTCACCATCTTCATCAAAACCCATCAACTCCATCACCCTCTTCATCAAACCCCATCAACCTATCACCATCTTCATCAAACACTATCAACCCCATCACCCCCTTTACCTAACCCCATCAACCCCATCACCCTCTTCATAAAACCCCATCAACCCCATCACCCTCTTCATAAAACCCCATCAACCCCATCACCATCTTCATCAATGCTCATCACGCTCCTCATCAAACCCCATCAACCTCTTCATCAAACCGCATCAACACCATCAACATCTTCATCAAACCCCATCAACCCCATCACCATCTTCATTAATACTCATCACCCTCTTCATCGAACCCCATCAACCCATCACCATCTTCATCAAACCCTATCAACCCCATCACCAACTTCATCAAACCCCATCAACCCCATTACCATCTTCATTAATACTCATCACCATCTTCATCAAACCCCATCAACCCCATCACCATCTTCATTAATACTCATCACCATCTTCATCAAACCCCATCAACCCCATCACCATCTTCATTAATACTCATCACCATCTTCATCAAAGCCCATCAACCCCATCACCCTCTTCATCAAACCCCCATCAACCCATCACCATCTTCATCAATGCTCATCAACCTCTTCATTGAACCCCATCAACCCATCATCATCTTCATCAAACCCCATCACCATCTTCACCAAACCCCATCAACCCCATCACCCTCTTCATCAAACCCCACCAACCACATCACCATCTTCATCAAACCCCATCACCATCTTCACCAAACCCCATCAACCCCATCACCATCTTCACCAAACCCCATCAACTCCATCACCCTCTTCATTAAACCCCATCAACCCATCACCCTCATCATCAAACCCCAACAACCCCATCACTATCTTCACCAAACCCCATCAATTCCATGACCCTCCTCATCAAACCGCATCAACCCCATCACCCTCTTCACCAAACCCCATCAACCCCATCACCATCTTCATCAAACCCCAACAACCCCATCACCATCTCCATCAATGCTCATCACCCTCCTCATCAAACCCCATCAACCCCATCACCATCTTCATCAAACCCCATCAACTCCAACATCATCTTCATCAAACCCCAACAACCCCATCACCATCTCCATCAATGCTCATCACCCTCCTCATCAAACCCCATCAACCCCATCACCCTCTTCATCAAACCCCATCAACCCCATCACCATCTTCATCAAACCCCATCAACCCCATCACCATCTTCATTACTACTCATCACCATCTTCATCAAAGCCCATCAACACCATCACCATCTTCATCAAACCCCATCAACCCCATCACCATCTTCATTAATACTCATCACCCTCTTCATCGAACCCCATCAACTCCATCACCATCTTCATCAAACCCCATCAACCCCATCACCATCTTCATCAAACAACATCAACTCCATCACCCTCTTCATCAAACCCCATCAATCCCATCACCCTCTTCATCAAACCCCATCAACCCCATCACCATCTTCATCAATGCTCATCACCCTCTTCATTGAACCGCATCAACCCATCATCATTTTCATCAAACCCCATCAACCCCATCACCATCTTCATCAAACCCCATCAACCCCATCACCATCTTCATCAAACCCCATCAACTCCAACATCATCTTCATCAAACCCCAAGAACCCCATCACCATCTCCATCAATGCTCATCACCCTCCTCATCAAACCCCATCAACCCCATCACCGTCTTCATCAAACCCCATCAACTTCATCACCATCTTCCTCAAACCCCGTCATCCCCATCACCCTCTT
Organism: Scyliorhinus torazame; assembly: GCF_047496885.1. Taxonomy (NCBI): domain Eukaryota; kingdom Metazoa; phylum Chordata; class Chondrichthyes; order Carcharhiniformes; family Scyliorhinidae; genus Scyliorhinus; species Scyliorhinus torazame. The sequence continues at coordinate 15,526,515 of NC_092720.1, read as the reverse complement.
CACCAAACCCCATCAAGCCCATCATCATTTTCATCAAATCCCATCAACCCCATCAGACTCTTCATTAAACCCCATCACCCTCTTCATCAAACCCCATCAACCCCATCACCCTCTTCATCAAACCCCATCAACTCCATCACCCTCTTCATCAAACCCCATCAACCCCATCACCGTCTTCATCAAACCCGATCAACCCCATCACCGTCTTCATCAAACCCCATCAACCCCATCACCATCTTCATCAAACCCCATCACCATCTTCACCAAACCCCATCAACCCCATCACCATCTTCACCAAACCCCATCAACTCCATCACCCTCTTCATCAAACCCCATCAACCCATCACCCTCATCATCAAAGCCCAACAACCCCATCACCATCTTCACCAAACCCCATCAATTCCATGACCCTCCTCATCAAACCGCATCAACCCCATCACCCTCTTCACCAAACCCCATCAACCCCATCACCATCTTCATCAAACCCCATCAACTCCAACATCATCTTCATCAAACCCCAACAACCACATCACCATCTCCATCAATGCTCATCACCCTCCTCATCAAACCCCATCAACCCCATCACCATCTTCATCAAACCCCATCAACTCCAACATCATCTTCATCAAACCCCAAGAACCCCATCACCATCTCCATCAATGCTCATCACCCTCCTCATCAAACCCCATCAACCCCATCACCCTCTTCATCAAACCCCATCAACCCCATCACCATCTTCATCAAACCCCATCAACCCCATCACCATCTTCATTACTACTCATCACCATCTTCATCAAAGCCCATCAACCCCATCACCATCTTCATCAAACCCCATCAACCCCATCACCATCTTCATTAATACTCATCACCCTCTTCATCGAACCCCATCAACTCCATCACCCTCTTCATCAAACCCCATCAACCTATCACCATCTTCATCAAACACCATCAAACCCATCACCCTCTTCACCAAACCCCATCTACCCCATCACCATCTTCACCAAACCCCATCAACTCCACCACCATCTTCATCAAACCCCATCTACCCCATCACCCTCTTCATCAAACCCCATCAACCCCATCACCGTCTTCATCAAACCCCATCAACTTCATCACCATCTTCCTCAAACCCCGTCATCCCCATCACCCTCTTCACCAAACCCCATCAAGCCCATCATCATTTTCATCAAATCCCATCAACCCCATCAGACTCTTCATTAAACCCCATCACCCTCTTCATCAAACCCCATCAACCCCATCACCCTCTTCATCAAACCCCATCAACTCCATCACCCTCTTCATCAAACCCCATCAACCCCATCACCGTCTTCATCAAACCCGATCAACCCCATCACCGTCTTCATCAAACCCCATCAACCCCATCACCATCTTCATCAAACCCCATCACCATCTTCACCAAACCCCATCAACCCCATCACCCTCTTCATCAAACCCCACCAACCCCATCACCATCTTCATCAAACCCCATCAACCCCATCACCATCTTCATTACTACTCATCACCATCTTCATTAAAGCCCATCAACCCCATCACCATCTTCATCAAACCCCATCAACCCCATCACCATCTTCATTAATACTCATCACCCTCTTCATCGAACCCCATCAACTCCATCACCCTCTTCATCAAACCCCATCAACCTATCACCATCTTCATCAAACACCATCAAACCCATCACCCTCTTCACCAAACCCCATCTACCCCATCACCATCTTCACCAAACCCCATCAACTCCACCACCATCTTCATCAAACCCCATCTACCCCATCACCCTCTTCATCAAACCCCATCAACCCCATCACCGTCTTCATCAAACCCCATCAACTTCATCACCATCTTCCTCAAACCCCGTCATCCCCATCACCCTCTTCACCAAACCCCATCAAGCCCATCATCATTTTCATCAAATCCCATCAACCCCATCAGACTCTTCATTAAACCCCATCACCCTCTTCATCAAACCCCATCAACCCCATCACCCTCTTCATCAAACCCCATCAACTCCATCACCCTCTTCATCAAACCCCATCAACCCCATCACCGTCTTCATCAAACCCGATCAACCCCATCACCGTCTTCATCAAACCCCATCAACCCCATCACCATCTTCATCAAACCCCATCACCATCTTCACCAAACCCCATCAACCCCATCACCCTCTTCATCAAACCCCACCAACCCCATCACCATCTTCATCAAACCCCATCACCATCTTCACCAAACCCCATCAACCCCATCACCATCTTCACCAAACCCCATCAACTCCATCACCCTCTTCATCAAACCCCATCAACCCATCACCCTCATCATCAAACCCCAACAACCCCATCACCATCTTCACCAAACCCCATCAATTCCATCACCCTCCTCATCAAACCGCATCAACCCCATCACCCTCTTCACCAAACCCCATCAACCCCATCACCATCTTCATCAAAGCCCATCAACCCCATCACCATCTTCACCAAACCCCATCAACCCCATCACCATCTTCATTAATACTCATCACCCTCTTCATCGAACCCCATCAACTCCATCACCATCTTCATCAAACCCCATCAACCCCATCACCATCTTCATCAAACCCCATCAACCCCATCACCCTCTTCATCAAACCCCATCAAACCCATCACCATCTTCATCAAACAACATCAACTCCATCACCCTCTTCATCAAACCCCATCAATCCCATCACCCTCTTCATCAAACCCCATCAACCCCATCACCATCTTCATCAATGCTCATCACCCTCTTCATTGAACCGCATCAACCCATCATCATTTTCATCAAACCCTATCAACCCCATCACCAACTTCATCAAACCCCATCAACCCCATCACCATCTTCATCAAACCACATCAACCCCATTACCATCTTCATTAATACTCATCACCATCTTCATCAAACCCCATTAACCCCATCACCATCTTCATTAATACTCATCACCATCTTCATCAAACCCCATCAACCCCATCACCATCTTCATTAATACTCATCACCATCTTCATCAAAGCCCATCAACCCCATCACCCTCTTCATCAAACCCCCATCAACCCCATCACCATCTTCATCAATGCTCATCACCCTCTTCATTGAACCCCATCAACCCATCATCATCTTCATCAAACCCCATCAACCCCATCACCATCTTCATCAAACCCCATCAACCCCATGACCCTCTTCATCAAACCCCATCAACCCCATCACCATCTTCATCAAACACCATCAACTCCATCACACTCTTCAACAAACCCCATCACCCTCTTCATCAAACCCCATCAACCCCATCACCCTCTTCATCAAAGCCCATCAACCCCATCACCCTTTTCTTCAAACACCATCAACTACATCACCCTCTTCATCAAACCCCAACAACCCCATCACCATCTTCATCAAACCCCACCAACTCCTACATCATCTTCATCAAACCCCAACAACCCCATCACCATCTCCATCAATGCTCATCACCCTCCTCATCAAACCCCATCAACCCCATCACCCTCTTCATCAAACTCCATCAACCCCATTACCATCTTCATCAAACCCCATCAACCCCATCACCATCTTCATTAATACTCATCACCATCTTCATCAAAGCCCATCAACCCCATCACCATCTTCATCAAACCCCATCAACCCATCACCATCTTCATTAATACTCATCACCCTCTTCATCGAACCCCATCAACTCCATCACTATCTTCATCAAACCCCATCAACCCCATCACCATCTTCATCAAACCCCATCAACTCCATCACTATCTTCATCAAACCCCATCAACCCCATCACCCTCTTCATCAAACCCCCATCAACCCCATCACCATTTTCATCAATGCTCATCACCCTCTTCATTGAACCCCATCAACCCATCATCATCTTCATCAAACCCCATCAACCCCATCACCATCTTCATCAAACCCCATCAACCCCATGACCCTCTTCATCAAACCCCATCAACCCCATCACCATCTTCATCAAACACCATCAACTCCATCACACTCTTCAACAAACCCCATCACCCTCTTCATCAAACCCCATCAACCCCATAACCCTCTTCATCAAAGCCCATCAACCCCATCACCCTTTTCTTCAAACACCATCAACTACATCACCCTCTTCATCAAACCCCAACAACCCCATCACCATCTTCATCAAACCCCACCAACTCCTACATCATCTTCATCAAACCCCAACAACCCCATCACCATCTCCATCAATGCTCATCACCCTCCTTATCAAACCCCATCAACCCCATCACCCTCTTCATCAAACTCCATCAACCCCATTACCATCTTCATCAAACCCCATCAACCCCATCACCATCTTCATTAATACTCATCACCATCTTCATCAAAGCCCATCAACCCCATCACCATCTTCATCAAACCCCATCAACCCCATCACCATCTTCATTAATACTCATCACCCTCTTCATCGAACCCCATCAACTCCATCACTATCTTCATCAAACCCCATCAACCCCATCACCATCTTCATCAAACCCCATCAACCCCATTACCCTCTTCATCAAACCCCATCAACCCCATCACCATCTTCATCAAACCCCATCAACCCCATCACCCTCTTCATCAAAGCCCATCAACCCCATTACCATCTTCATCAATGCTCATCACCCTCTTCATTGAACCCCATCAACCCATCACCATCTTCATCAAACCCTAACAACCCCATCACCAACTTCATCAAACACCATCAACCCCATCACCATCTTCATCAAACCCCATCAACCCCATTACCATCTTCATTAATACTCATCACCATCTTCATCAAACCCCATCAGCCCATCACCATCTCATTAATACTCATCACCATCTTCATCAAACCCCATCAACCCCATCACCATCTTCATTAATACTCATCACCATCTTCATCAAAGCCCATCAACCCCATCACCCTCTTCTTCAAACCCCCATCAACCCCATCACCATCTTCATCAATGCTCATCAACCTCTTCATTGAACCCCACCAACCCATCATCATCTTCATCAAACCCCATCAACCCCATCACCAACTTCATCAAACCCCATCATCCCCTTCACCATCTTCATCAAAACCCATCAACTCCATCACCCTCTTCATCAAACCCCATCAACCTATCACCATCTTCATCAAACACTATCAACCCCATCACCCTCTTTACCTAACCCCATCAACCCCATCACCCTCTTCATAAAACCCCATCAACCCCATCACCCTCTTCATAAAACCCCATCAACCCCATCACCATCTTCATCAATGCTCATCACGCTCCTCATCAAACCCCATCAACCTCTTCATCAAACCCCATCAACACCATCAACATCTTCATCAAACCCCATCAACCCCATCACCATCTTCATTAATACTCATCACCCTCTTCATCGAACCCCATCAACCCATCACCATCTTCATCAAACCCTATCAACCCCATCACCAACTTCATCAAACCCCATCAACCCCATTACCATCTTCATTAATACTCATCACCAGCTTCATCAAACCCCATCAACCCCATCACCATCTTCATTAATACTCATCACCATCTTCATCAAACCCCATCAACCCCATCACCATCTTCATTAATACTCATCACCATCTTCATCAAAGCCCATCAACCCCATCACCCTCTTCATCAAACCCCCATCAACCCATCACCATCTTCATCAATGCTCATCAACCTCTTCATTGAACCCCATCAACCCATCATCATCTTCATCAAACCCCATCACCATCTTCACCAAACCCCATCAACCCCATCACCCTCTTCATCAAACCCCACCAACCACATCACCATCTTCATCAAACCCCATCACCATCTTCACCAAACCCCATCAACCCCATCACCATCTTCACCAAACCCCATCAACTCCATCACCCTCTTCATTAAACCCCATCAACCCATCACCCTCATCATCAAACCCCAACAACCCCATCACTATCTTCACCAAACCCCATCAATTCCATGACCCTCCTCATCAAACCGCATCAACCCCATCACCCTCTTCACCAAACCCCATCAACCCCATCACCATCTTCATCAAACCCCAACAACCCCATCACCATCTCCATCAATGCTCATCACCCTCCTCTTCAAACCCCATCAACCCCATCACCATCTTCATCAAACCCCATCAACTCCAACATCATCTTCATCAAACCCCAACAACCCCATCACCATCTCCATCAATGCTCATCACCCTCCTCATCAAACCCCATCAACCCCATCACCCTCTTCATCAAACGCCATCAACCCCATCACCATCTTCATCAAACCCCATCAACCCCATCACCATCTTCATTACTACTCATCACCATCTTCATCAAAGCCCATCAACCCCATCACCATCTTCATCAAACCCCATCAACCCCATCACCATCTTCATTAATACTCATCACCCTCTTCATCGAACCCCATCAACTCCATCACCATCTTCATCAAACCCCATCAACCCCATCACCATCTTCATCAAACAACATCAACTCCATCACCCTCTTCATCAAACCCCATCAATCCCATCACCCTCTTCATCAAACCCCATCAACCCCATCACCATCTTCATCAATGCTCATCACCCTCTTCATTGAACCGCATCAACCCATCATCATTTTCATCAAACCCCATCAACCCCATCACCATCTTCATCAAACCACATCAACCCCATTACCATCTTCATTAATACTCATCACCATCTTCATCAAACCCCATTAACCCCATCACCATCTTCATTAATACTCATCACCATCTTCATCAAACCCCATCAACCCCATCACCATCTTCATTAATACTCATCACCATCTTCATCAAAGCCCATCAACCCCATCACCCTCTTCATCAAACCCCCATCAACCCCATCACCATCTTCATCAATGCTCATCACCCTCTTCATTGAACCCCATCAACCCATCATCATCTTCATCAATCCCGATCAACCCCATCACCAACTTCATCAAACCCCATCAACCCCATCACCATCTTCATCAAACCCCATCAACCCCATGACACTCTTCATCAAACCCCATCAACCCCATCACCATCTTCATCAAACACCATCAACTCCATCACCCTCTTCAACAAACCCCATCAACCCCATCACCCTCTTCATCAAACCCCATCAACCCCATCACCCTCTTCATCAAAGCCCATCAACCCCATCACCCTCTTCATCAAACACCATCAACTACATCACCCTCTTCATCAAACCCCAACAACCCCATCACCATCTTCATCAAACCTCATCAACTCCTACATCATCGTCATCAAACCCCAACAACCCCATCACCATCTCCATCAATGCTCATCACCCTCCTCATCAAACCCCATCAACCCCATCACCCTCTTCATCAAACTCCATCAACCCCATCACCATCTTCATCAAACCCCATCAACCCCATCACCATCTTCATTAATACTCATCACCATCTTCATCAAAGCCCATCAACCCCATCACCATCTTCATCAAACCCCATCAACCCCATCACCATCTTCATTAATACTCATCACCCTCTTCATCGAACCCCATCAACTCCATCAGCATCTTCATCAAACCCCATCAACCCCATCACCATCTTCATCAAACCCCATCAACCCCATTACCCTCTTCATCAAACCCCATCAACCCCATCACCATCTTCATCAAACCCCATCAACCCCATCACCCTCTTCATCAAAGCCCATCAACCCCATTACCATCTTCATCAATGCTCATCACCCTCTTCATTGAACCCCATCAACCCATCACCATCTTCATCAAACCCTATCAACCCCATCACCAACTTCATCAAACCCCATCAACCCCATCACCATCTTCATCAAACCCCATCAACCCCATTACCATCTTCATTAATACTCATCACCATCTTCATCAAACCCCATCAGCCCATCACCATCTTCATTAATACTCATCACCATCTTCATCAAACCCCATCAACCCCATCACCATCTTCATTAATACTCATCACCATCTTCATCAAAGCCAATCAACCCCATCACCCTCTTCATCAAACCCCAATCAACCACATCACCATCTTCATCAATGCTCATCAACCTCTTCATTGAACCCCACCAACCCATCATCATCTTCATCAAACCCCATCAACCCCATCACCAACTTCATCAAACCCCATCATCCCCATCACCATCTTCATCAAAACCCATCAACTCCATCACCCACTTCATCAAACCCCATCAACCTATCACCATCTTCATCAAACACTATCAACCCCATCACCCTCTTCACCTAACCCCATCAACCCCATCACCCTCTTCATAAAACCCCATTAACCACATCACCCTCTTCATAAAACCCCATCAACCCCATCACCATCTTCATCAATGCTCATCACGCTCCTCATCAAACCCCATCAACCTCTTCATCAAACCCCATCAACACCATCAACATCTTCATCAAACCCCATCAACCCCATCACCATCTTCATTAATACTCATCACCCTCTTCATCGAACCCCATCAACCCATCACCATCTTCATCAAACCCTATCAACCCCATCACCAACTTCATCAAACCCCATCAACCCCATTACCATCTTCATTAATACTCATCACCATCTTCATCAAACCCCATCAACCCCATCACCATCTTCATTAATACTCATCACCATCTTCATCAAACCCCATCAACCCCATCACCATCTTCATTAATACTCATCACCATCTTCATCAAACCCCATCAACCCCATCAGCATCTTCATTAATACTCATCACCATCTTCATCAAAGTCCATCAACCCCATCACCCTCTTCATCAAACCCCCATCAACCCCATCACCATCTTCATCAATGCTCATCACCCTCTTCATTGAACCCCATCAACCCATCATCATCTTCATCAAACCCTATCAACCCCATCACCAACTTCATCAAACCCCATCAACCCCATCACCATCTTCATCAAACCCCATCAACTCCATCACCCTCTTCATCAAACCCCATCAGCCTATCACCATCTTCATCAAACACCATCAATCCCATGACCCTCTTCACCAAACCCCATCAACACCATCACCCTCTTCATAAAACCCCATCAACCCCATCACCCTCTTCATAAAACCCCATCAACCCCATCGCCATCTTCATCAATGCTCATCACGCTCCTCATCAAACCCCATCACCCTCTTCATCAAACCCCATCAACCCCATCATCATCTTCATCAAACCCCATCAACCCCATCACCCTCTTCATCGAACCCCATCAACACCATCATCATCTTCATCAAACCCCATCAACCCCATCACCCTCTTCATCGAACCCCATCAACACCATCATCATCTTCATCAAACCCTATGAACCCCATCATCAACGTCATCAAACTCCATCAACCCCATCAACCTCTTCATAAAACCCCATCAACCCCATCACCCTCTTCATAAAACCCCATCAACCCCATCACCATCTTCATCAATGCTCATCACGCTCCTCATCAAACCCCATCAACACCATCACATCTTCATCAAACCCTATCAACCCCATCGCCAACTTCATCAAACCCCATCAAACCCATCACCATCTTCATCTAACCTCATCAACTCCATCACCCTCTTCATTAAAACCCATCAGCCCCATCACGATCTTCATCAAACCCCATCAACCCCATCACCATCTTCATCAAACCCCATCAACCCCATCACCCTCTTCATCAAACCCCATCAACCCCATCACCATCTTCATCAAACCCCATCAACTCCATCACCCTCTTCATCAAACCCCATCAACCCCACCACCATCTTCATCAAACCCCATCAACTCCATCATCCTCTTCATCAAACCCCATCAACCCCATCACCCACTTCAAGTAAGCCCATCAACCCCATCACAAGCTTCATCAAACCCCATCAACCCCATCACCATCTTCACCAAACCCCATCAACTCCATCACCATCTTCATCAAACCCCATCAACCCCATCACCATTTTCATGAAACACCATCAACTCCATCACCCTCTTCATCAAACCCCATCAAACCCATCACCCTCTTCATCAAACCCCATCAACCCCATCACCCTCTTCATCAAAGCCCATCAACCCCATCACCAACTTCATCAAATCCCAACAAACCCATCAGCATCTTCACCAAACCCCATCAACTCCTTCACCCTCTTCATCAAACCCCATCAACCTATCACCATCTTCATCAAACACCATCAACCCCATCACCCTCTTCACCAAACCCGATCAACCCCATCACCCTCTTCATAAAACCCCATCAACCCCATCACAATCTTCATCAATGCTTATCACCCTCTTCATCAAACCCCATCAACCCCATCACCCTCTTCAACAAAACTCATCAACCTCTTCATCAAACCCCATCAACCCCATCATCAACTTCGTCAAACCCTATCAACCCCATCGCCAACTTCATCAAACCCCATCAACCCCATCACCATCTTCATGAAACCTCATCAACTCCATCACCCTCTTCATTAAACCCCATCAGCCCCATCACGATCTTCATCAAACCCCATCAACCCCATCACCATCTTCATCAAACCCCATCAACCCCATCACCCTCTTCATCAAACCCCATCAACCCCATCACCATCTTCATCAAACACCATCAACTCCATCACCCTCTTCATCAAACAACATCAACCCCATCACCCTCTTCATCAAACCCCATCAACCCCATCACCCTCTTCATCAAACCCCATCAACCCCATCACCATCTTCATCAAACACCATCAACTCCATCACCCTCTTCATCAAACCCCATCAACTCCATCACCATCTTCATCAAACCCCATCAACCCCATCACCATCTTCATGAAACAGCATCAACTCGATCACCCTCTTCATCAAACCCCATCAACCCCATCACCCTCTACATCAAACCCCATCACCCTCTTCATCAAAGCCCATCAAACCCATCACCAACTTCATCAAACCCCAACAACCCCATCACCATCTTCACCAAACCCCATCAACTCCATCACCCGCTTCATCAAACCCCATCAACCTATCACGATCTTCATCAAACACCATCAACCCCATCACCCTCTTCGCCAAACCCCATCAACCCCATCACCCTCTTCATAAAACCCCATCAACCCCATCACAATCTTCATCAATGCTCATCACCCTCTTCATCAAACCCCATCAACCCCATCACCCTCTTCAACAAAACTCATCAACCTCTTCATCAAACCCCATCAACCCCATCACCCTCTTCACCAAACCCCATCAACCCCATCACCATCTTCATCAAACCCCATCAACTCCAAGATCATCTTCATCAATGCTCATCACTCTCCTCATCAACCCCATCAACCCCATCATCAACTTCATCAAACCCCATCAACTCCAACATCATCTTCATCAAACCCCACCAACCCCATCACCATCTTCATCAATGCTCATCACCCGCCTCATCAAACCCCATCAACCCCATCATCCTCTTCATCAAACCCCATCAACCCCATCACCATCTTCATCAAACTACAATCAACCCCATTACCATCTTCATTAATACTCATCACCATCTTCATCAAACCCCATCACCATCTTCATTAATACTCATCACCATCTTTATCAAACCCCATCAACCCCATCATCATCTTCATTAATACTCATCACCATCTTCCTCAAAGCCCATCAACCCCATCACCCTCTTCATCTAAGCCCCATCAACCCCGTCACCATCTTCATCAATGCTCATCACCCTCTTCATTGAACCCAATCAACCACATCATCATCTTCATCATACCCTATCAACCCCATCAGCAACTTCATCAAACCTCATCAACCCCATCACTATCTTCATCAAACCGCATCAACCCCATTACCATCTTCATCAACCCCATCAACCCCATCACCCTCCTAATCAAACCCCATTATCCCCATCATCCTCTTCATCAAACCCCATCAACCCCATCACCCTCTTCATCAAAGCCCATCAACCCCATCACCAACTTCATCAAACCCCATCAACCCCATGACCATCTTCACCAAACCCCATCAACTCCATCAACATCTTCATCAAACAACATCAACCCCATCACCCTCTTCACCAAACCCCAATAACCCCATCACCATCTTCACCAAACCCCATCGACTCCATCACCCTCTTCATCAAACCCCATCAACCTTTCACCATCTTCATCAAACACCATCAACGCCATCACCCTCTTCAGAAAACCCCATCAACCCCATCACCATCTTCATCAATGCTCATCACCCTCTTCATCAAACCCCATCAACCCCATCGCCCTCTTCAACAAACCTCATCAACCTCTTCATCAAACCCCATCAACTCCTACATCATCTTCATCAAACCCCACAAACCCCATCACCATCTTCATCAATGCTCATCACACTCCTCATCAAACCCCATCAACCCCATGACCCTCTTCATCAAACCCCATCAACCCCATTAACATCTTCATTAATACTCATCACCATCTTCATCAAACCCCATCAACTCCATCAGCATCTTCATTAATACTCATCACTATCTTCATCAAACCCCATCAACCCCATCACCATCTTCATTAATACTCATCACCATCTTCATCAAAGCCCATCAACCACATCACCCTCTTCATCAAACCCCCATCAATCCCATCACCATCTTCATCAATGCTCATCACCCTCTTCATTGAATCCCATCAACCCCATCATCATCTTCATCAAACCCTATCAACCCCATCCACAACTTCATCAAACCCAATCAACCCTATCACCATCTTCATCAAACCCCATCAACCCCATCACCATCTTCATCAAACCCCATCAAACCCATCTCCAACTTCATCAAACCCCATCACCATCTTCATCCAACCCCATCAACCCCATCACCCTCTCCATCAAACCCCATCAACCACATCACCCTCTTCATCAAAACCCATCAACCCCATCACCATCTTCATCAAACCCCATCAACCCCATCACAATCTTCATCAAACACTATCAACCCTATCACCATCTTCACCAAACCCCATCAACTACATCACCATCTTCATCAAACACCATCAACCCCATCACCCTCTTCACCAAACCCCATCAACCCCATCACCCTCTTCATAAAACCCCATCAATCCCATCACCATCTTCATCAAACCCCATCAACTCCAACATCATCTTCATCAATGCTCATCACCCTCCTCATCAAACCCCATCAACCCCATCATCATCTTCATCAAACCCCATCAACCCCATCATCATCTTCATCAAACCCTATCAACCCCATCCACAACTTCATCAAACCCAATCAACCCTATCACCATCTTCATCAAACCCCATCAACCCCATCACCATCTTCATCAAACCCCATCAAACCCATCACCAACTTCATCAAACCCCATCACCATCTTCATCCAACCCCATCAACCCCATCACCCTCTCCATCAAACCCCATCAACCACATCACCCTCTTCATCAAAACCCATCAACCCCATCACCATCTTCATCAAACCCCATCAACCCCATCACAATCTTCATCAAACACCATCAACCCCATCACCCTCTTCACCAAACCCCATCAACCCCATCACCCTCTTCATAAAACCCCATCAATCCCATCTCCCTCTTCATAAAACCCCATCAACCCCATCACCATCTTCATCAATGCTCATCACCCTCTTCATCAAACCCCATCAACCTCATCACCCTCTTCACCAAACCCCATCAACCCCATCACCATCTTCATCAAACCCCATCAACTCCAACATCATCTTCATCAATGCTCATCACCCTCCTCATCAAACCCCATCAACCCCATCATCATCTTCATCAAACCCCATCAACTCCAACATCATCTTCATCAAACACCACCAACCCCATCACCATCTTCATTAAAACTCATCACCATCTTCATCAAACCCCATCACCATCTTCATTAATACTCATCACCATCTTTATCAAACCCCATCAACCCCATCATCATCTTCATTAATACTCATCACCATCTTCATCAAAGCCCATCAACCCCATCACCCTCTTCATCTAAGCCCCATCAACCCCGTCACCATCTTCATCAATGCTCATCACCCTCTTCATTGAACCCAATCAACCACATAATCATCTTCATCAAACCCTATCAACCCCATCACCAACTTCATCAAACCTCATCAACCCCATCACTATCTTCATCAAACCGCATCAACCCCATTACCATCTTCATCAAACCACATCAACCCCATTACCCTCCTCATCAAACAAATTATCCCCATCATCCTCTTCATCAAACCCTATCAACCCCATCACCCTCTTCATCAAAGCCCATCAACCCCATCACCAACTTCATCAAACCCCATCAACCCCATGACCATCTTCACCAAACCCCATCAACTCCATCACCATCTTCATCAAACAACATCAACCCCATCACCCTCTTCACCAAACCCCAATAACCCCATCACCATCGTCACCAAACCCCATCGACTCCATCACCCTCTTCATCAAACCCCATCAACCTATCACCATCTTCATCAAACACCATCAACGCCATCACCCTCTTCAGAAAACCCCATCAACCCCATCACCATCTTCATCAATGCTCATCACCCTCTTCATCAAACCCCATCAACCCCATCGCCCTCTTCAACAAACCTCATCAACCTCTTCATCAAACCCCATCAACTCCTACATCATCTTCATCAAACCCCACAAACCCCATCACCATCTTCATCAATGCTCATCACACTCCTCATCAAACCCCATCAACCCCATGACCCTCTTCATCAAACCCCATCAACCCCATTACCATCTTCATTAATACTCATCACCATCTTCATCAAACCCCATCAACTCCATCAGCATCTTCATTAATACTCATCACTATCTTCATCAAACCCCATCAACCCCATCACCATCTTCATTAATACTCATCACCATCTTCATCAAAGCCCATCAACCACATCACCCTCTTCATCAAACCCCCATCAATCCCATCACCACCTTCATCAATGCTCATCACCCTCTTCATTGAATCCCATCAACCCCATCATCATCTTCATCAAACCCTATCAACCCCATCCACAACTTCATCAAACCCAATCAACCCTATCACCATCTTCATCAAACCCCATCAACCCCATCACCATCTTTATCAAACCCCATCAAACCCATCACCAACTTCATCAAACCCCATCACCATCTTCATCCAACCCCATCAACCCCATCACCCTCTCCATCAAACCCCATCAACCACATCACCCTCTTCATCAAAACCCATCAACCCCATCACCATCTTCATCAAACCCCATCAACCCCATCACAATCTTCATCAAACACTATCAACCCCATCACCATCTTCCCCAAACCCCATCAACTACATCACCATCTTCATCAAACACCATCAACCCCATCACCCTCTTCACCAAACCCCATCAACCCCATCACCCTCTTCATAAAACCCCATCAATCCCATCACCATCTTCATCAAACCCCATCAACTCCAACATCATCTTCATCAATGCTCATCACCCTCCTCATCAAACCCCATCAACCCCATCATCATCTTCATCAAACCCCATCAACCCCATCAGCATCTTCATCAAACCCTATCAACCCCATCCACAACTTCATCAAACCCAATCAACCCTATCACCATCTTCATCAAACCCCATCAACCCCATCACCATCTTCATCAAACCCCATCAACCCCATCAGCATCTTCATCAAACCCTATCAACCCCATCCACAACTTCATCAAACCCAATCAACCCTATCACCATCTTCATCAAACCCCATCAACCCCATCACCATCTTCATCAAACCCCATCAAACCCATCACCAACTTCATCAAACCCCATCACCATCTTCATCCAACCCCATCAACCCCATCACCCTCTCCATCAAACCCCATCAACCACATCACCCTCTTCATCAAAACCCATCAACCCCATCACCATCTTCATCAAACCCCATCAACCCCATCACAATCTTCATCAAACACCATCAACCCCATCACCCTCTTCACCAAACCCCATCACCCTCTTCATAAAACCCCATCAATCCCATCTCCCTCTTCATAAAACCCCATCAACCCCATCACCATCTTCATCAATGCTCATCACCCTCTTCATCAAACCCCATCAACCTCATCACCCTCTTCACCAAACCCCATCAACCCCATCACCATCTTCATCAAACCCCATCAACTCCAACATCATCTTCATCAATGCTCATCACCCTCCTCATCAAACCCCATCAACCCCATCATCATCTTCATCAAACCCCATCAACTCCAACATCATCTTCATCAAACACCACCAACCCCATCACCATCTTCATTAAAACTCATCCACAACTTCATCAAACCCTATCAACCCCATCACCCTCTTCATCAAAGCCCATCAACCCCATCACCAACTTCATCAAACCCCATCAACCCCATGACCATCTTCACCAAACCCCATCAACTCCATCACCATCTTCATCAAACAACATCAACCCCATCACCCTCTTCACCAAACCCCAATAACCCCATCACCATCGTCACCAAACCCCATCGACTCCATCACCCTCTTCATCAAACCCCATCAACCTATCACCATCTTCATCAAACACCATCAACGCCATCACCCTCTTCAGAAAACCCCATCAACCCCATCACCATCTTCATCAATGCTCATCACCCTCTTCATCAAACCCCATCAACCCCATCGCCCTCTTCAACAAACCTCATCAACCTCTTCATCAAACCCCATCAACTCCTACATCATCTTCATCAAACCCCACAAACCCCATCACCATCTTCATCAATGCTCATCACACTCCTCATCAAACCCCATCAACCCCATGACCCTCTTCATCAAACCCCATCAACCCCATTACCATCTTCATTAATACTCATCACCATCTTCATCAAACCCCATCAACTCCATCAGCATCTTCATTAATACTCATCACTATCTTCATCAAACCCCATCAACCCCATCACCATCTTCATTAATACTCATCACCATCTTCATCAAAGCCCATCAACCACATCACCCTCTTCATCAAACCCCCATCAATCCCATCACCACCTTCATCAATGCTCATCACCCTCTTCATTGAATCCCATCAACCCCATCATCATCTTCATCAAACCCTATCAACCCCATCCACAACTTCATCAAACCCAATCAACCCTATCACCATCTTCATCAAACCCCATCAACCCCATCACCATCTTTATCAAACCCCATCAAACCCATCACCAACTTCATCAAACCCCATCACCATCTTCATCCAACCCCATCAACCCCATCACCCTCTCCATCAAACCCCATCAACCACATCACCCTCTTCATCAAAACCCATCAACCCCATCACCATCTTCATCAAACCCCATCAACCCCATCACAATCTTCATCAAACACTATCAACCCCATCACCATCTTCCCCAAACCCCATCAACTACATCACCATCTTCATCAAACACCATCAACCCCATCACCCTCTTCACCAAACCCCATCAACCCCATCACCCTCTTCATAAAACCCCATCAATCCCATCACCATCTTCATCAAACCCCATCAACTCCAACATCATCTTCATCAATGCTCATCACCCTCCTCATCAAACCCCATCAACCCCATCATCATCTTCATCAAACCCCATCAACCCCATCAGCATCTTCATCAAACCCTATCAACCCCATCCACAACTTCATCAAACCCAATCAACCCTATCACCATCTTCATCAAACCCCATCAACCCCATCACCATCTTCATCAAACCCCATCAAACCCATCACCAACTTCATCAAACCCCATCACCATCTTCATCCAACCCCATCAACCCCATCACCCTCTCCATCAAACCCCATCAACCACATCACCCTCTTCATCAAAACCCATCAACCCCATCACCATCTTCATCAAACCCCATCAACCCCATCACAATCTTCATCAAACACCATCAACCCCATCACCCTCTTCACCAAACCCCATCACCCTCTTCATAAAACCCCATCAATCCCATCTCCCTCTTCATAAAACCCCATCAACCCCATCACCATCTTCATCAATGCTCATCACCCTCTTCATCAAACCCCATCAACCTCATCACCCTCTTCACCAAACCCCATCAACCCCATCACCATCTTCATCAAACCCCATCAACTCCAACATCATCTTCATCAATGCTCATCACCCTCCTCATCAAACCCCATCAACCCCATCATCATCTTCATCAAACCCCATCAACTCCAACATCATCTTCATCAAACACCACCAACCCCATCACCATCTTCATTAAAACTCATCACCATCTTCATCAAACCCCATCACCATCTTCATTAATACTCATCACCATCTTTATCAAACCCCATCAACCCCATCATCATCTTCATTAATACTCATCACCATCTTCATCAAAGCCCATCAACCCCATCACCCTCTTCATCTAAGCCCCATCAACCCCGTCACCATCTTCATCAATGCTCATCACCCTCTTCATTGAACCCAATCAACCACATAATCATCTTCATCAAACCCTATCAACCTCATCACCAACTTCATCAAACCTCATCAACTCCATCACTATCTTCATCAAACCGCATCAACCCCATTACCATCTTCATCAAACCACATCAACCCCATCACCCTCCTCATCAAACAAATTATCCCCATCATCCTCTTCATCAAACCCTATCAACCCCATCACCCTCTTCATCAAAGCCCATCAACCCCATCACCAACTTCATCAAACCCCATCAACCCCATGACCATCTTCACCAAACCCCATCAACTCCATCACCATCTTCATCAAACAACATCAACCCCATCACCCTCTTCACCAAACCCCAATAACCCCATCACCATCTTCACCAAACCCCATCGACTCCATCACCCTCTTCATCAAACCCCATCAACCTATCACCATCTTCATCAAACACCATCAATGCCATCACCCTCTTCATAAAACCCCATCAACCCCATCACCATCTTCATCAATGCTCATCACCCTCTTCATCAAACCCCATCAACCCCATCGCCCTCTTCAACAAACCTCATCAACCTCTTCATCAAATCCCATCAACTCCTACATCATCTTCATCAAACCCCACAAACCCCATCACCATCTTCATCAATGCTCATCACACTCCTCATCAAACCCCATCAACCCCATGACCCTCTTCATCAAACCCCATCAACCCCATTACCATCTTCATTAATACTCATCACCATCTTCATCAAACCCCATCAACTCCATCAGCATCTTCATTAATACTCATCACTATCTTCACCAAACCCCATCAACCCCATCACCATCTTCATTAATACTCATCACCATCTTCATCAAAGCCCATCAACCACATCACCCTCTTCATCAAACCCCCATCAATCCCATCACCATCTTCATCAATGCTCATCACCCTCTTCATTGAATCCCATCAACCCCATCATCATCTTCATCAAACCCTATCAACCCCATCCACAACTTCATCAAACCCAATCAACCCCATCACCATCTTCATCAAACCCCATCAACCCCATCACCATCTTCATCAAACCCCATCAAACCCATCACCAACTTCATCAAACCCCATCAACCCCATCACCATCTTCATCCAACCCCATCAACCCCATCACCCTCTCCATCAAACCCCATCAACCACATCACCCTCTTCATCAAACCCCATCAACCCCATCACCATCTTCATCAAACCCCATCAACCCCATCACAATCTTCATCAAACACCATCAACCCCATCACCCTCTTCATCAAACCCCAACAAACCTATTACCATCTTCACCAAACCCCATCAACTCCATCACCCTCTTCATCAAACCCCATCAACCTATCACCATCTTCATCAAACACAATCAGCCCCATCACCCTCTTCACCAAACCCCATCAACCCCATCACCCTCTTCATAAAACCCCATCAATCCCATCACCCTCTTCATAAAACCCCATCAACCCCATCACCATCTTCATCAGTGCTCATCACCCTCTTCATCAAACCCCATCAACCTCATCACCCTCTTCACCAAACCCCATCAACCCCATCACCATCTTCATCAAACCCCATCAACTCCAACATCATCTTCATCAATGCTCATCACCCTCCTCATCAAACCCCATCAACCCCATCATCATCTTCATCAAACCCCATCAACTCCAACATCATCTTCATCAAACACCACCAACCCCATCACCATCTTCATTAAAACTCATCACCATCTTCATCAAACCCCATCAACCCCATCACCATCTTCATTAATACTCATGACCATCTTCATCAAACCCCATCAACCCCATCACCATCTTCATTAATACTCAGCACCATCTTCATCAAAGCCCATCAACCCCATCACCCTCTTCATCAACCCCCTATCAACCCCATCACCAACTTCATCAATGCTCATCACCCTCTTCATTGAACCCCATCAACCCCATCATCATCTTCATCAGACCCTATCAACCCTATCACCAACTTCATCAAACCCCATCAACCCCATCACCATCTTCATCAAACCCCATCAACTCCATCACAATCTTCATCAAACCCCATCAACCCCATCTCCCTCCTCATCAAACCCCATCAACCCCATCAGCATCTTCATCACCCTCTTCATCAACCCCATCACCAACTTCATCAAAGCCCATCAACCCCATCACCATCTTCATCAAACCCCATCATCCCCATCACCATCTTCATCAAACACCACCAACTCCATCACTCACTTCATCAAACCCCATCAAACCCATCACCCTCTTCATCAAACCCCATCAACCCCATCACCCTCTTCATAAAACCCCATCAACCCCATCACCATCTTCATCAAACCCCATCAACCCCATCACCATCTTCATCAAACACCATCAACCCCATCACCCTCTTCATCAAACCCCATCAACCCCATCATCATCTTCATCAAACCCTATCAACCCCATCACCAACTTCATCGAACCCCATCAACCCCATCATCAACTTCATCAAACCCTATCAACTCCATCACCAACTTCATCAAACCCCCTCAACCCCAAAAGCATCTTCATCAAACCCGATCAACCCCATCACCAACTTCATCAAACCCCATCAACCCCATCACCATCTCTATCAAACCCCATCACCCTATTCACCAAACCCCATCAACCCCATCATCATCTTCATCAAACCCCATCAACCCCATCAGACTCTTCATCAATGCTCATCACCATGTTCACCAAACCCCATCAACCCCATCATAAACTTCATCAAACCCCATCAACCCCATCAACATTTTCACCAAACCCCATCAAACCCATCATAAACCTCATCAAACCCCATCAACCCCATTACCATCTTCATCAAATCCCATCAACCCCATCACCCTCTTCATCAAACCTCATCAACCCCATCACCCTCTTCATCAAACCCCATCAACCCCATCACCATCTTCATCAAAACCAATCAACCGCATCAGCAACTTCATCAAACCCATCACCATCTTTATCAAACCCCATCAACCCCATCCCCCTCTTCATCAAACTCCATCAACCCCATCACTATCTTCATCAAACCCCATCAACCCCATCACCATCTTCATCAAACCCCATCAACCATATCACCATCTTCATCAATACTCATCACAATCTTCATCAAAGCCCTTCAACCCCATCACCCTCTTCATCAAACACCATCAACCCCATCAGACTCTTCATCAATGCTCATCGCCATCTTCACCAAACCCCATCAAACCCATCATACACCTCATCAAACCCCATCAACCCCATCACCATCTTCATCAAACCCCATCAACCCCATTACCCTCTTCATCAAACCCCATCACCATCTTCATCAAACACCATTAGCCCCATCACCCTCTTCATCAAACCCCATCAACCCCATCACCCTCTTTATCAAACCCCATCATCCCCATCACCATCTTCATCAAAACCAATGAACCGCATCAGCAACTTCATCAAACCCATCACCATCTTCATCAAACCCCATCAATCCCATCCCCCTCTTCATCAAACCCCATCAACCCCATCACTATCTTCATCAAACCCCATCAACCCCATCACCATCTTCATCAAACCCCATCAACCCCATCACCATCTTCATCAATACTCATCACCATCTTCATCAAAGCCCATCAACACCATCACCCTCTTCATCAAACCCCATCAACCCCATCAGACTCTTCATCCATGCTCATCGCCATCTTCACCAAAGGCCATCAACCCCATCACCCTCTTCATCAATGCTCATCACCATCTTCACCAAACCCCATCAACCCCATCATAAACTTCATCAAACCCCATCAGCCCCATCAACATCTTCATCAAACCCCATCAACCCCATCACCATCTTCATCAAACCCCATCAACCCCATCACCTTCTTTATCAAACCCCATCAACCCCATCACCCTCTTTATCAAAACCCATCACCCTCTTCATCAAACCCCATCAACCCCATCATCATCTTCATCAAACCCCATCTACCCCATCACCCTCTTCACCAAACCCCATCAACCCCATCACCTTATTCATCAAACTTCATCCACCCATCACCCTCTTCATCAAACCCCATGAATCTCATCACCCTCTTCATCAAACCCCATCAACCCCATCACCATCTTCATCAAACCCCATCAACTCAATCACCCTCTTCATCAAACCCCATCACCATCTTCATCAAACCCCATCATTTTAATCACCCTCTTCATCAAACCGCATGAACTCCATCACCCTCTTCATCAATCCCCACCAACCCCATCGCAATCTCTATCAAACCCCATCAATTCCATCATCACCTTCACTAAACCCCATCAACCCCATCACCCTCTTCACCAAACCCCATTAAACTCATCACCCTTCTCATCAAACCCCATCAACCCCATCACCCTCTTCACCAAACCCCATTAACCCCATCACCATCTTCATCAAACCCCATCAACCCCATCACCCTCCGCATCAAACCCCATCAACCCCATCACCATCTTCATCACCCTCTTCATCAACCCCATCACCAACTTCATCAAACCACATCAACCCCATCACCATCTTCATCAAACGCCATCAACCCCATCACCATCTTCATCAAACACCATCAACTCCATAACCCTCTTCATCAAACCCCATCATCCCCATCACCCTCTTCATCAAACCCCATAAACCCCATCATCATCTTCATCAAACCCTATCAACCCCATCACCAACTTCATCAAACCCCATCAACCCCATCACCATCTTCATCAAACCCTATCAACCCCATCACCAACTTCATCAAACTCCATCAACCCCATCACCATCTCTATCAAACCCCATCACCCTATTCACCAAACCCCATCAACCCCATCACCCCCATCACCATCTTCACCAAACCCCATCACCATCTTCATCAAACCCCATCAACCCCATCACAATCTTCATCAAACCCCATCAACCTCATTTCCCTCTTCATCAAACCCCATCACCATCTTCATCAAACCCTATCAACCCCATCACCAACTTCATCAAACTCCATCAACCCCATCACCATCTCTATCAAACCCCATCACCCTATTCACCAAACCCCATCAACCCCATCACCCCCATCACCATCTTCACCAAACCCCATCACCATCTTCATCAAACCCCATCAACCCCATCACCCTCTTCATCAAACCCCATCAACCCCATCACCCTCTTCATCAAACCCCATCAAGCCCATCACCATCTTCATCAAAACCAATCAACCGCATCAGCAACTTCATCAAACCCATCACCATCAAACCCCATCAACCGCATTCCCCTCTTCATCAAACCCCATCAACCCCATCACTATCTTCATCAAACCCCATGAACCCATCACCATCTTCATCAAACCCCATCAACCCCATCAGGCTCTTCATCAATGCTCATCGCCATCTTTACCAAACCCCATCAACCCCATCATAAACTTCATCAAACCCCATCAGCCCCATCAACATCTTCATCAAACCCCATCAACGCCATCACCCTCTTTATCAACCCCCATCAACCCCATCACCCTCTTTATCAAACCCCATCAACCCCATCATCATCTTCATCAAACCCCATCAACCCCATCACCCTCTTCATCAATGCTCATTACCATCTTCACCAAACCCCATCAACCCCATCATAAACTTCATCAAACCCCATCAGCCCCATCACCATCTTCATCAAACCCCATCAACCCCAACACCCTCTTCATCAAACCCCATCAACCCCATCACCCTCTTCATCAAAACCCATCAACCCCATCATAATCTTCATCAAACCCCATCTACCCCATCACCCTCTTCACCAAACCCCATCAACCCCATCACCTTATTCATCAAACTTCATCCACCCATCACCCTCTTCATCAAACCCCATGAATCTCATCACCCTCTTCATCAAACCCCATCAACCCCATCACCCTCTTCATCAAACCCCATCAACCCCATCACCCTCTTTATCAAACCCCATCAACCCCATCACCCTCTTTATCAACCCCCATCAACGCCATCACCCTCTTTATCAAACCCCATCAACCCCATCATCATCTTCATCAAACCCCATTAACCCCATCACCCTCTTCATCAATGCTCATTACCATCTTCACCAAACCCCATCAACCCCATCATAAACTTCATCAAACCCCATCAGCCCCATCACCATCTTCATCAAACCCCATCAACCCCAACACCCTCTTCATCAACCCCATCAACCCCATCACCCTCTTCATCAAACCCCATCAACCCCATCATAATCTTCATCAAACCCCATCTACCCCATCACCCTCTTCACCAAACCCCATCAACCCCATCACCTTATTCATCAAACTTCATCCACCCATCACCCTCTTCATCAAACCCCATGAATCTCATCACCCTCTTCATCAAACCCCATCAACCCCATCATCATCTTCATCAAACCCCATCATTTTCATTACCATCTTCACCAAACCCCATCAACCCCATCATAAACTTCATCAAACCCCATCAGCCCCATCACCACCTTCATCAAACCCCATCAACCCCATCACCCTCTTCACCAAACCTCATTAACCTCATCACCCTTCTCATCAAACCCCATCAACCCCATCACCCTCTTCATCAAACCTCATCACCCTCTTCATCAAACTCCATCACCTTATTCATCAAACTTCATCCACCCATCACCCTCTTCATCATAGTAGGGTTACTGGGTTGCGGGGAAAGGGTGGAGGCATGGGCTTAAGTAGGATGCACTTTCCAAAGGCCGGTTCAGACTCAATGGGCTGAATAGCCTCCTTCTGCATTGTCGGGATTCTATTCTATGGTAACCTAACCACATCAACTCCATCAACCCATTCCTCTAACCACATCACCGCCTTCATCTAACCCCATCAAACCCCTTCAACTAACCCCATCACCATCTTCATCAAACCCCATCAACCCCATCACCATCTTCATCAACCCCATCAACCCCATCACCCTCTTCATCAAACCCCATCAACCCCATCATAATCTTCATCAAACCCCATCTACCCCATCACCCTCTTCACCAAACCCCATCAACCCCATCACCTTATTCTCAAACTTCATCCACCCATCACCCTCTTCATCAAACCCCATGAATCTCATCACCCTCTTCATCAAACCCCATCAACCCCATCATCATCTTCATCAAACCCCATCATTTTCATTACCATCTTCACCAAACCCCATCAACCCCATCATAAACTTCATCAAACCCCATCAGCCCCATCACCACCTTCATCAAACCCCATCAACGCCATCACCCTCTTCACCAAACCTCATTAACCTCATCACCCTTCTCATCAAACCCCATCAACCCCATCACCCTCTTCACCAAACCTCATAAACCTCATCACCCTTCTCATCAAACCCCATCAACCCCATCACCCTCTTCATCAAACCTCATCACCCTCTTCATCAAACTCCATCACCTTATTCATCAAACTTCATCCACCCATCACCCTCTTCATCATAGTAGGGTTACTGGGTTGCGGGGAAAGGGTGGAGGCATGGGCTTAAGTAGGATGCACTTTCCAAAGGCCGGTTCAGACTCAATGGGCTGAATAGCCTCCTTCTGCATTGTCGGGATTCTATTCTATGGTAACCTAACCACATCAACTCCATCAACCCATTCCTCTAACCCCATCACCGCCTTCATCTAACCCCATCAAACCCCTTCAACTAACCCCATCACCATCTTCATCAAACCCCATCAACCCCATCACCATCTTCATCAAACCCCATCAAACCCATTTCCCTCTTCATCAAACCCCATCACCATCTTCATCAAACCCCATCAACCCCATCACCCTCTTCATCAAACCCCATCAACCCCATCACCCTCTTCATCAAACCCCATCAAGACCATCACCATCTTCATCAAAACCAATCAATCGCATCAGCAACTTCATCAAACCCATCACCATCTTCATCAAACCCCATCAACCGCATCCCCCTCTTCATCAAACCCCATCAACCCCATCACTATCTTCATCAAACCCCATGAACCCATCACCATCTTCATCAAACCCCATCAACCCCATCAGGCTCTTCATCAATGCTCATCGCCATCTTCACCAAACCCCATCAACCCCATCATAAACTTCATCAAACCCCATCAGCCCCATCAACATCTTCATCAAACCCCATCAACGCCATCACCCTCTTTATCAAACCCCATCAACCCCATCACCCTCTTTATCAAACCCCATCAACCCCATCACCCTCTTTATCAAACCCCATCAACCCCATCATCATCTTCATCAAACCCCATCAACCCCATCACCCTCTTCATCAATGCTCATTACCATCTTCACCAAACCCCATCAACCCCATCATAAACTTCATCAAACCCCATCAGCCCCATCACCATCTTCATCAAACCCCATCAACCCCAACACCCTCTTCATCAAACCCCATCAACCCCATCACCCTCTTCATCAAAACCCATCAACCCCATCATAATCCTCATCAAACCCCATCTACCCCATCACCCTCTTCACCAAACCCCATCAACCCCATCACCTTATTCATCAAACTTCATCCACCCATCACCCTCTTCATCAAACCCCATGAATCTCATCACCCTCTTCATCAAACCCCATCAACCCCATCATCATCTTCATCAACCCCATCAGCCCCATCACCATCTTCATCAAACCCCATCAACCCCAACACCCTCTTCATCAAACCCCATCAACCCCATCATCCTCTTCATCAAACCCCATCAACCCCATCACCCTCTTTATCAAACCCCATCAACCCCATCACCCTCTTTATCAAACCCCATCAACGCCATCACCCTCTTTATGAAACCCCATCAACCCCATCATCATCTTCATCAAACCCCATCAACCCCATCACCCTCTTCATCAATGCTCATTACCATCTTCACCAAACCCCATCAACCCCCATCATAAACTTCATCAAACCCCATCAACCCCATCACGATCTTCATCAAACCCCATCAACCCCATCATAATCTTCATCAAACCCCATCTACCCCATCACCCATTCACCAAACCCCATCACCTTATTCATCAAACTTCATCCACCCATCACCCTCTTCATCAAACCCCATGAATCTCATCACCCTCTTCATCAAACCCCATCAACCCCATCATCATCTTCATCAAACCTCATCATTTTCATTACCATCTTCACCAAACCCCATCAACCCCATCATAAACTTCATCAAACCCCATCAGCCCCATCACCACCTTCATCAAACCCCATCAACCCCATCACCCTCTTCACCAAACCTCATTAACCTCATCACCCTTCTCATCAAACCCCATCAACCCCATCACCCTCTTCATCAAACCTCATCACCCTCTTCATCAAACTCCATCACCTTATTCATCAAACTTCATCCACCCATCACCCTCTTCATCATAGTAGGGTTACTGGGTTGCGGGGAAAGGGTGGAAGCATGGGCTTAAGTAGGATGCACTTTCCAAAGGCCGGTTCAGACTCAATGGGCTGAATAGCCTCCTTCTGCATTGTAGGGATTCTATTCTATGGTAACCTAACCACATCAACTCCATCAACCCATTCCTCTAACCCCATCACCACCTTCATCTAACCCCATCAAACCCCTTCAACTAACCGCATCACTACCTTCATCTAGCCCCATCAACCCCATCACTGCCTTCATCTAACCCCATCAAACCCCTTCAACTAACCCCATCACTACCTTCATCTAACCCCATCAACCCCATCACCGCCTTCATCGAACCCCATCAAACCCATCACTGCCTTCATCGAACCCCATCAAACCCCTTCAACTAACCCCATCACTGCCTTCATCTAACCCCATCAAACCGATGTACCCCTTAATCAACCCCATAAAACCCATCACCCTCTTCATATCATCCCAACAACCACATTACACTATTCATCTCACCCCATCAAGCTCATCAAACCAACCCACACTTCATCTAACCCCATCAATCCCATCACCGCCTTCACCTGACCCCATCAACCCCTTCAATTAACCCCATCAACACCATCACCCTCATCAACCTATTCACCCTCTTCATCTACATCTAATCTTATCAACAGCATCATCCTCTTCATTCAACCGCACCAAACCCATCACCTTCTTCATCTAACCCCATGAACGCTATCAACCCCATAAACTCTGTCATCTAACTCCATCAACCCAAAAAAGCCATCACCCCATTCATCCACCCTATCAATCCCTTCAACTAAATCCATAAACCCCATTACCCTCTTTGTCTAAATCTATCTACCCCATGAACAACATCAACCTTTTCATCTCCCCCCCATCAACCACACCACCCCCTTCACCATCTTCATCTAACCTGATGACCCCTACATTTAACGCCATCGATCCCTTGCACCTCATCACCCTTTTCATCTAACCCATCAATCCTATCAACCCCTTCAACTAACCCCATAACCCATTTCATCTAACTTCAGCTACCCCCAGGTAACGTGCCTCAATCTATCACCCAGTGGCCCTGACTTCAGTCGTAATGAAGTGCTTCGAGAGGTTGGTCATGAAGCGCATCAACTCCATACTCCCAGAACGTCTTGATCCACTGCAATTCGCATACTGCCGCAATTGGTCCACAGCAGACGCCATCTTCCTGGCCATCCCGAGAGCATCTCGACAACAAGGACTCCTACATCAGACTCCTATTTATTGACTACAGCTCCGCCTTCAACACCATAATCCCAGCCAAGCACATATCAAAGCTCCAAAACCTAGGACTTTGCTCCCCAATCTGCAACTGGATCCTCGACTTTCTGACCCACAGACCACAATCAGTAAGAATAAACAACAACACTTCTTCCACAATAGTCAATACTGGGGCCCTGGAAGGCTGCATACTTAGCACCCTACTATACTCCCTGTACACACACGACTGCGTGGCAAAATTTGGATCCAACTCCATCTACAATTTTGCTGACGATACGACCATAGTGGGCCGGATCTCGAATAACGACGAGTCAGAATACAGGAGGGAGATAGAGAACCTAGTGGAGTGGTGCAGCGACAACAATCTCTCCCTCAATGCCAGCAAAACTAAAGAGCTGGTAATTGACTTCAGGAAGCAAAGTACTGTACACACCCCTGTCAGCATCAACGGGGCCGAGGTGGAGATGGTTAGCAGTTTCAAATTCCTAGGGGTACACATCACCAAAAATCTGGCCTGGTCCACCCACGTCGACGCTACCACCAAGAAAACACAACAGCGCCTGCACTTCCTCAGGAAACTAAGGAAATTTGGCATGTCCACATTGACTCTTACCAACTTTTACAGATGCACCATAGAAAGCATCCTATCAGGCTGCATCACAGCCTGGTATGGCAACTGCTCGGCCCAGGACCGCAAGAAATTTCAGAGAGTCGTGAACACCGCCCAGTCCATCACACAAACCTGCCTCCCATCCATTGACTCCATCTACACCTCCCGCTGCCTAGGGAAAGCGGGCAGCATAATCAAAGACCCCTCCCACCCAGCTTATTCACTCTTCCAACTTCTTCCATCGGGCAGGAGATACAGAAGTCTGAGAACACACACGAACAGACTCAAAAACAGCTTCTTCCCCACTGTCACCAGACTCCTGAATGACCCTCTTATGGACTGACTATTGTGTACCTTGTGTTGCCCTATTATGAATTTTATTTTTATTTTATTTCCTTTCATGTACTTAATGGTCTGTTGAGCTGCACACAGAAAAATACTTTTCACTGTACCTTGGTACATGTGATGATAAACCAATCCAAATGCAAAACACATCACCAACTTCAATTAACATCATCTAACCCCATCGCCCCTTTCATCTAACCACAACACTCTCTTCATCTAACTCCATCAACCCCATGAACACCTTCGACTAACTCCTCCAACCCCATCAACTCCTTAACATAAAGGTCAACAGAATTGTTTCCCTGTGACACAATGGTTAACACTGCTGCCTCATAGCGCCAGGTCCCGGGTTCGATTTTGACCTCTGGTGACTGTCTGTATGGAGTTTGTATGTTCTCCCCGTGACTGCGTGGGTTTCTCCCGGGTGCTCCGGTTTCCTCCCACAGCCTAAAGATGTGCAGGTTAGGTGGATTGGCCGTGCTAAATTTCCCCTTGGTATCCAAAGGTTGGTGGGGTTACAGGAATAGGATGGAGGATTGAGCCAAGGTAGGGTGATCTTTCGAAGGCTCGGTGGAGATCCGATGGGTTAAATGTTTTTTTTTTGCACTGTAGGGTTTCTATGCTTCAATGTTTATTCATGGTTGAGATGTGAGCATTGTCAATAAGGCCACCATCCATCCCTATCGGGAAGCACATTACAAGGTTTGACATGAGTTGGATGTGCCTTTATTACATCCAAATCCAATGCATAGGTCAATGCCGAGTGATTAGTCAGATTTGATACTGATTGTCACAGTTTGATGCAGCGAAACGGCTTGATAGGCCGTTTCAGAGAGAATCAAATTGCAGCAGGTCTGGAGTCACATGTAAGCCAGCCTGGGTTGAAATGGCAGATTCCCTTCCCTGAAGGATGTTGGTGAACCAAGTCAGTTCTCACATCAATGCACGAGTTACGTGGCCACCTCGTGATCCAAACCAGCTGAGCTGAGTTTAACTTCCCCAGCTCCTATAGTGGCCTTTCAACGCGAATATCTGGCTCATTAGACCAGTACCATAACCATCACGCTACTGTTCCCAGGAATCTTCCTCTTCCTTTCTCCCTTATGTACTTTACCTTAAACACATTTACGCTTTTGGTTTCGATTACTCCCTGTTGTAGCGAGTTCTAACTACCCCCGGGTGAAGAAGTTCCTCTTGGAATGATTACTGGATTTTCATTGAATCTACAGTACAGAAGGAGGCCATTTGGCCCATCGAGTCTGCACCGGCTCTTGGAAAGAGCACCCTACCCTATCCCCATAACCCATTAACCGCACCCAACACTAAGGGCAATTTTGGACACTAAGGGCAATTTGGCATGGCCAATCCACCTAACCTGCACATCTTTGGACTGTGGGAGGAAACCGGAGCACCCGGAGGAAACCCACGCACACTCGGGGAGGATGTGCAGACTCCGCACAGACAGTGACCCAAGCCGGAATCGAACCTGGGTCCCTGGAGCTGTGAAGCAATTGTGCTAACCACTATGCTACCGTGCTGCCCCTTATTAATAACTATCTTATATTTATGGCCCTTGTGACTGGTCTCACCTGCAATTGGAAGCACCTCTTGTATGTCTTTTAGATCAAACACTTTTAGATCTTGAAAGCCTGTGACAGGTTTTGTAAAGATAGACACACCAGGGGCGAAATTCTCCTACCCGCCCCGCCACATTTCTGCGCCGACCGGCCGGCGGGAGTCTCCGTAACACCGGCCGGTCAATGGGGTTTCCCATTGTGGGGCACCCCCACGCCGTCGGGAAACCCCCGGGCGCCGGCAGAACGGAGACTCCCGCCGGCGGAGAATGACGCCCATGATTATTTAATCCATCCAGATAAATACATCCTTTCAGTTCTGGTATCATTCTAATATATCCATTGTTCACCTTCTCTACTGTATCAATATAAGAAAATGTGGCACGGTAGCACAGTAGTTAGCACTGCTGCCTCACAGGGTTCAACTCCAACCTTGGGCGACTGTCTGTGTGGAGTCTGCACGTTCTCCCCGTGTGTGCGTGGGTTTCCTCCGGGTGCTCCGGTTTCCTCCCACAATCCAAAGATGTGCAAGTTAGGTGGATTAGCCAGGCTAAATTACCCTTTAGCGCCCAGAGATGTGCAGGTTAGATGTGTTACGGAGATAGGATGGGGGAGTGGGCCTAGGTAGGGTGCTCTTTCAAAGGGGTGGTGCGGACTCGATGGGCTGAATGGCCTCCTTCTGCACAATAGGAATCCTATGGTTCTATGAGAACCGTTCACAGTAAATTCAAATGTGGTCTAATTAAGGTTCTATAGAAGTTTAGCATGGCTCTGTACAGATTATATAAATGTCTGTACGAAATAGTGAAACTCAACTTAATTTAAAAATTGAATTAGATTGTAGGCTACCTGTTGAGTTTCAAAAGTCTTACAGAGAAGGATTCCTGTCACCCTGACTGAACCTGCTTTGGCTCTCGTTCAGACTGGAGAGTTGATGCATAATGTCACAGTTCATATCCTGAAAATTCCACCAAACCTTCGAATACCTGGTAGCTTTAAATAAATGCACAGAGGAGTTTAGAAAATTGTGCTTCTTGTTCTTACAGGAATTGGATCGATAGAAAACTTTACCCTGTGACATTCTCTGACCAAGAATGGTCGCCTCACATCTCCACGTCAGTGGAATCTGCCCCTTGAAGGTTTTATGCGCCAAACACTTTTCCAACCTAACTTGGCAGGACCTGCTACAGGAGATTCCATGTCCCAGCCAAAGGTCCATTGAATTTTGGTGGGACTGAATGCTCCCGGCGATGAGAGGGAATTTTCCTTCATAACTGTAAAGCACAAGTCCACCTCTGATATGAATACTACTGGCTGATCTGAAGAGCCACTTCTAACTCCTCTGGTCAACATTTTCATCTGCAGGATGGTCCATTTCTCATCTCGAGCCACTGGCTCCCGTATCCCCATTGTGACTTTCCTCCTCTCCCTGTTCTATCTATTCTACATCTCCATCATTTAAAACATCTCTGTTTAAAACAGCCGGTTGTTGATATTGGATAAGAAGTAATAACTGTGATCCACTTGCACTAATGCCAGTTTCAAAGCTATTGTGCTT
This sequence comes from Scyliorhinus torazame, assembly GCF_047496885.1. NCBI lineage: Eukaryota > Metazoa > Chordata > Chondrichthyes > Carcharhiniformes > Scyliorhinidae > Scyliorhinus > Scyliorhinus torazame. The sequence goes on along the minus strand of NC_092720.1, from coordinate 15,493,348 downwards.
TAGAATTGTGTTTGTTTTAAGCACAGTTGTGCCTTATCACTGGTTCACACCTTCCTAAGGTGCACTATAGTTCACGTCCTCTGAACTTTTCTCTACAGTTACAACCTGTGACAGCCTTCTGTCTGTGTCTTAACCTCCTGTGCTCCAAATATCCGGGACTTCAGACACTATTTTCCTCTTAAATCTTCAGTCACACAGGCATGGCTCAAAGTGCTGACCCCCATGGTGGAGGTGGTGCTGTGGTGATTGGAGAGGCCCTATCTGAGGCTATGGCCAACGGTGGGTCTGAAACCATTGAGGATGACAGTATGTTACTGCCCAATGCACTCTCTCAGTTCCCAACCTCACTCTCATCCTGCAAGCTGTGACGATGTACAAGCTGCAGATGGCGTAACCATTTTGCTATGCCCCTCCCCACTTCCCTCATCCCAACCCTGCCCTTGTGTATTTATGCTCTCAGATGCCCAGTTACTGCCCAGACCGTGGTGCAGGAGGCTGAAGGACTTGGGGAAAGAACAAACGGAGGAAAAAAAAGCACCGTCACTCAATCTGACACTCACTGTCACCGGCCCAGATTCTGGCACGGTGTGTATTTTAGAGTGTTGTAACCTAGAGGCAGTACGTGCACATGGTGAGTCACTGCCAGGCCAGAGGGAAAGGATAGTGTTGGTGTCAACTCCCTGGAGGGCAGGTTTTATTGCAGGTTGGTCACTCAGGTGAGGACTTCAATTGGGCGGTGTACAGAAAAGGTCTGATGGGAATGCACTCAGGAACGTTTGGTGCATTGACAAGCCTACACAAAGCCTCCTGTCATTGTCAAAAAGCATAGAGGAGTTTGGCTCCAAATTGGGATCGGGCTATGCAGACAGCTGGGAGCCCATCCTTTCCAGTGTGGAAGTGGTGACCAACTTCATGAACTAACTTACAGATCAAACCACCATGCGGTGCCTGATGGCCGATATCTCAGCTTCCGTTGCAGTAGAGGCAGAGTCTGCCAAGGTGGGAGTGCTGTACTGGAAGCTCAAACCTAAGTCATGAAATCTCAGCAAGGACATCAGACTAATTGGATTGCTCTTCCAAAGAGCCAGACCAGGAATATTGGGACGAAAGGCCTCTTTCTGTATAATGCAGTCATTGTTAAAATGCTCGGCCAATAATCTTCAGGTCACGAGTTCATGGTTCTACCTGGCTTCCTATTCGACCCTGAGGTGAGCTTCTGATTCTATATCCTATTCCTTACCAAGACCACCTACCTTTATATCTGTACCATTTCCTATCTCCACTACCTCCTCCACTGCATCAGCTCACCTGTTCTTCAAATCCCTCATCCATGCTTTTGTTACCAACAAGCTCAACTCTTCCAATGCTCCCCTGGCCAATATCCCATCACCCCTCTCTGTAAGTCTCAACTCCACCAAAACTCTGTTGCCCATCTTCTGAATAGTGCCAAATCCCATTCCCGCATCAACCCAGAGCTCACTGAGCAGCATTGCTTCCAGGTAGTGTTATGGGAGAGGTGTTTTCAGAACCCCAAAATGTATCATGGAGTTTTAGATCAAGGATCTGGATCGGCGCAGGCTGGGAGGGCCGAAGGGCCTGCTCCTGTGCTGTAATTTTCTTTGTTCTTCCACCAACCTCCCCCTTTAATGGATTGTTAGCTTTTGAAGCACACGACTTGTTCCCCAGGTGTGGTATGACAATTATATTCACATGGGTTTTTAAAACAAAACAATGTTTATTCCATGAACTCAAATAAACTTTTTAAATAAACATTGGATCCCTTACTTCAAAGATAACTCCAAAAGTCTACAACACTAAATAATCCTTCAAACTGTTCTTTTAACCATCCAAAGACTTCACCTTCAAAAACAGACATGAGGTTACATTCAATATATTTATAGTCTTTGGATTTGCAGACATCAACAGACCAGCTCTGTGTTTTCTTCCTGCGGCTCTCAGCAAAACACACTCCCAGCTTTCTCCTCAAACTGAAACCAAAAACTTCAAAATGGCCGAGCTGAAGCCCAGCTCCACCTACACTCTGACATCACTGCATTTCTTAACGGTGCATTGCTTAAACATCCATTTCTTAAAGGCACTCTCACATGACAGCAGAACAACGCCTCCAATTTTAAATTGTCATCCTTATCTTCAAATTTCTCCATGGCCTCAGCTCTCCTCAGCTCTATATCTTCCGCCAACCCTCCAGCCCTCTGAGAAATTTGTGCTTCTCCAAGTCCTCTTGTGCTTTCCCAATTTCCATTGCTCCAGCACTGGCAACCACGCATTCGGCTATTTAATTCCTAAACATCGGAATTCTCACCATAACCCTCGCTGCCTATCTCTCCTCCTTCAGACTGACCACTTCGACAAGCCGTCAGTCACCTTATTCCATGTGTGCCTCAATGAAAACATTCCTTCTGATCAGGCCTCTGTGATGTGTATCCGTGATGTTTTATAACAAAGAACAAAGAACAAAGAAAAGTACAGCACAAGAACAGGCCCTTCGGCCCTCCAAGCCTGCGCCGACCATGCTGCCCGTCTAAACTAAAATCTTCTACACTTCCTGGGTCCGTATCCCTCTATTCCCATCCTATTCATGTATTTGTCAAGATGCCCCTTAAATGTCCCTATCGTCCCTGCTTCCACCAACTCCTCCGGCAGCGAGTTCCAGGCACTCACTACCCTCTGTGTAAAAAAACTTACCTCGTACATCTACTCTAAACCTTGCCCCTCGCACCTTAAACCTATGCCCCCTAGTAATTGACCTCTCTACCCCGGAAAAAAGCCTCTGACTATCAGGTCGCCCCTCAACCTCCTTCGTTCCAGTGAGCACAAACCGAGTTTATTCAATCTCTCCTCATTAAAGATGCTGTGTGGATGGAAGATGCTGGACGTTGTTTATAAATGTGTGGTGTGGTCAATGCAGCAACTCAATGGCTCAGAAGGTTATTCATCTTGCTTTTGAAACTCCAGAGAAGGAAGGGACGGGTGTTTATTTTTCCCGAAAAGCCAAGATGGGGAGGCGGCTCGAGAGGCTCATTATGGAGGAATGACCAATACGCCAGATGGGTCTACGAGGGGAGCGCTGTTGGAATTAACGACTCCGGTGACCCCAGGTGAGCCCATCGTGAGTCGGACCACAGCTTTCAGCTCAAGCCCGCCATTATCTTGGAGGAGAGAAAAGAACGATTTGAAAAGTCAAAGTGCCCAGATGGTTAGTTTGCAGTTAATCAGCCAAACAACAGCAGGCAGTGGAGAATCAGTTAGCTCCGAACTATTAGCAAACCCCGAGGCACATCAGACTCCACAGGGAGAGGATAAACACAAGGTGGAAAAACTGCCAGGAATGTCGCAGGAAACTTTGCCGCAAGTAATGCTGGACACTCTCATAGTCTGTCTCTGCCTTCGGGGAAATTATAAGTTTACATGTTTAAACCCTCTATGTGTTCCAAACATCCCCTTTAACACAGGGGAGGAATGAATGCGCCCCCATCCTTCCAGAATCCTTTTTGCCCACGGTTATATCCCATTCTCCAAATTTTAGAATTTGCCCTAATGTTTACCCGCAGCGTGTTATCGACGTAATGCATTCGGAGTGAAATTGATCGTTAAGTTGGAGCCCAAAACAGGCATTAACGAATCGGCGCCTGGTTAATATCACGCTCGTTTTTGACTTTCCCAGAAAACCCAGAAATTGAGCCCGTTATTTTGTGAAGAAACACGTCTGATGTCGCTCTGTAATGTCACTTTCAATGATCCCTAAAAATACATCTCTTTGGCTTTTAAATTGCCAAGTCCGCAGCAGACGATGTTCCAAAGAGCAGAACAGGTGGCAAAGCGGAGGCGAGTCACGACGGAATAGCTCAACTTAGTTTCTGGAAAGCATGTCGACCCGCCTTGGAGGGCCTGCAGCAAAGGTTCACCGGGTTGAGTCCTGGGACGAGAAGGTTACCCATTGAGGAGAGATTGAGTAGAATGGACATTTCTTCACTCAGAGGATTGGGAATCTTTGGAATTCTCTCCCTTGGAGTTTTGTGGACGCCCCATCATGGAGTAGATTGAAGGCTGGATGGAATTTTGATCTCTCAGAGAATCATGCAGATAGTGCAGGAAAGCGGTGTTGAACATAGAACATGGAGCAGTCCAGCACAGAACAGGCCCTTCGGATCAGCCATCATCTTGTTGAATGATGGAGCAGGCTGGAGGGGGGGCTATATGGTCGACCGTTGCCGCAATGCAATGAGTTAATTCGAACACAGTGAGGATTTAAGAGGAAAATAGAGTCTTCATCGCAGATATTTGGAGCATTGCCAGTTCAGACATAGATTAAAGTTCAGGTTGTTCAGGGGAAGCACGGTGTTTGGAATTTTTTAAAAAAGCTTCGCGGGGCAGATCTAACCAAGGTGGAGATGAGACTGCTATTCTACCTCAGAGAGAACAGCTACACGTCCTCCTCACCCTACTGGAGGAGATCATAAGCCGCTGCCCCTGCCGTCGTAGGCCACACTGCCCTGCGAGAGGGAGGGAATTGCTAAAGTGAGTGTGGTGCAATTTATTTGGATGGTGTGCCTGCCACAGTTGAATAACTGGCAATGTGTGTGAGCTGTGGGGCGAGAGTGGTGCGGGGGGGGGGGGGGGGGGGGGAGAGGAGGGAGTGGGAGGCTTGCTCCCACCTGAATGGTAGAGGTTGTCGGTTGGCACAACCATGCCTGTTAGTGAGTTAAAGCGAGGGAGCAAAAGACCCACCGTTCAAATTTATTTACCATGTAACTAAATGAAACAACTGCCCTGGGTCGTCATGAAATT